>NC_134360.1:216857060-217059560 GCF_048569485.1 Anomaloglossus baeobatrachus | reverse complement strand
GATCCATATCTGATGCCGCTCATTCCAGATTTATTCAATCAGACTTCCGGTTCTAAATGGTTCTCCAAACGCGAGCTCAGGGGCCTATAATTTGATCCGGGTCAGACAGAGGGATGAGTGGAAGATGGTGTACATGCAGAGCGTCTGGTTAGAGCATTTAAATCACTGTCATTTGGACAGACTTGGTCCTGAGGGTTTCTCTCATAGAGAAAGGGGTACTGCCACACTGTATTTGGCTCTAAACTCGCTGAGTGTCATGGTGGCATCTGACGCTGTTCACACTGCAGAATCTGACACTACACACTATGCCTCCTGTGGGGCTTCTGTGTTATACAGGCAGGCTCAGGCCTCGACCAGCTGTGTGCTCATTTGTGATCCGACCTGCAGGAGTTAATTTCAACTATCCTGCTAGTTACCTCTTGGATCACATGTTGTGGGAGACCGATCATAGCTACTCCCAGGCTTTTTAAGATGGTGGAGCCTGTCCTCTCATGCCAACTATAGTTTTTGCTAAACCGGTCCATGTAATGCTGTATTCCAGTCCTGCTGGTGATTGTATTACTTTGTGCATGGCGTTGTTGTGGAGTTCTGCCGTTGTCCTGTTGTTTCCTTTCTGCTCTTATTTTCCTCAAAAGCTCTTTTTGGCCTTATACCTCTGTGTGTGCATGCCATGAGATAGAGATTTAGTTTCCCCTAGTCTGTCTGCCTGCTCTTCACCTACACGTTAAATCTGCTATATATGTTTTTTATAACCAGCTACTTCATGGGATTTTGGAGTCCCTTTAATATGGGGTTTCCTCATTATTTCTGAGACTGCCTTCTGATCTATTGCTATTTATTCTTCTATTATATAGAATACACCCATCTCACTTCTAGTAATTCTCTGTCTTGAACATTGCAGCATATCCATTATGTCCATTAACCTTATTTTATATGTGCAGGATAATGTATTGTAATGCACAGTCCTTAAAGCGATGGGATTGTGCTATGTTACGATTGCCCCAGGTAATATGGCATCTACCACTATTGTGTGGTGTGGCTGTACACACAGATGTCTTGTCCTGCTCCTCACACCCCAGCAGACACTGCAGATAACCCTCCATTGTAATAATTCATTCATATCATGATACCCAGCACAGATAAAGCATACAGCTACAGACTGCAGCCCTCAGCCATGCGCTTATCTTGGCTGTGTATTAAAATAGGAAGAACTGCATGCAGCTTTTTATTATTATTATTTAAATAATTTTTAAAAAAAAGCATGCGGTCCATCTAATTTTGATACACAGGCATGATAAAGCCTGACAGCTGGGGGCTGGTATTCTCAGGCAGGGAAGACCCAAGGTTATTGGGAGCCCCCAGCCTAAAAATAGCAGCCTGTAGCCACCCAGGATTGTTGCATCCATTAGATGCGACTATTCTGGCACTTTACCCAGCTCTTCCCACATTGCCCTGGTGCAGTGGCAATCAGGTTAATAAGGAGTTAATGGCAGCCCACAGCTGCCACTAAGTGCTAGATTAGTGATGGCAGGCGTCTATGAGACCCCCCAGTAATAATCTGTAAGTGAAAAGAAATAAAAAAACACCAAAAAAAAAATAAATCATTTATTTTGGAATAAAACGTTTTTTTTTTTGGAATCCACACGAGGTCCCACGAGGATTCCAGTACTGCCACATCTGAATTTACACCAGGCAGCCATAGAACAAGATTGTACACTGTGAAGTTGAGGCAAAGACTGAGTGAGTCCTGCGATGAGCGGTGACGTCACTCAGGTTAGCAGCGGCCACAACTGCAGGTTCTCACGGTCCTCCACCTGTCACAGCAGGTAACCCCGGTATATACAGTGTATACACATTCGGCCCCTGGTATACACAGTGTATATACAAATTCCATCCCCTGTGTACACAGTGTATACACATATTCCACCCCCAGCATACATAGTATAGTGCTGGTGCAGTTGATGAAAGATCACGCGGTGGCTTGCAGCTCCCGTTGGCTCGTCGTTGCCCACAGCTCCCGGTGGCTCGTCGTTGCCCGCAGCTCCTGGTGGCTCGTCGTTGGTCACTGCTCCCGGTGGCTCATCGTTGCCTGCAGCTCCCGGTGGCTCATCGTTGCCCGCATCACCCGGTGGCTCATTATTGCACGCAGCGCCCGGTGGCTCATCGTTGCTCACTGCTTCCGGTGGCTCATCATTGCCTGCAGCTTTTAGGCGGACACTTTTTTCTCAGTCACAGCCGTTTGGCTCCTCTGCGCAGCTGGACAAAGCCAAGCAATGAGCGGCTTCAGCAGGAACAGCTGCGGTGGCAGTGACTCCTGTGGGCCTGGCTCAGCCTCGGTTTCCAGAGTCAGCACTTTCCCAAGCTTCAGACAATGGGCGTCCTGCAGGAGCCATGACAGCGCGGTGGAATGAAGGATTAAATGTATCCAGATGCCTGAGAATGTTGCACAATAGAACCCAGAGCCATTAACTGGGGTCCTTCACTAGAATTACCGGGGACCCTCAGTAATAACCAGGAGGCTTCACTGTAACTGGGAGGACCCTCACGAAAATGATTCAATAAAAAAAAAGTCAGCAGAGACGTGATAAAAATATATCTTTATTGGTAAAAAAAAACATGCATACAATAAAAAAGGAGTGAATCTCTAGTGAGAACAATAGATCCAACAATACGGAAAAACTAGATGAGGCGGCTTATCTGAGCGCTCCGCAGACGAGCCTGCACCGCCGGTATGATACCGATTGCTCAGGACTGCAAAGCGGAGACCTCCGGCCGAACGCACCCAGATATCACCGGGAGCTGGGGTGCAGGTATGGCTAGTTTCACACTACGTCTTTTTAACATCCGCTGAAAACGTTTTTTTAGCGGAAGTACGGATCCTGCTTTTACAGCAAATAACGTATGCAAACGCATATGTTATTTTGCAGGATCCTGCACTGGATGTTTAGGGGCGGGCATTGGAGTCATGTGATCGGGAGTGAGGGGAACTAGACTGGGAGGAGGCTTCTGACAGCTGCAGACGCTGGTAACCAAGGTAAACATCGGCCTTGGATACCCGATATTTATCTTGGTTACGAGTGTCTGCAGCTGCTAGGAGCAGGGCTGCCTGCACACGTTACCAACGTAAACATCGGGTAACTAAGAGAAGTGGTTACCCGATATTTATCTTGGTTACGAGTGTCCGCAGCTCTCAGGAGGGAGGAGAGGAAGGGGGAAAGACATAGAGAGAGAGAGAGAGAGAGAGGGTGAGGGAGGGAGGAGGAGAGAGAGACAGATCACGCGAGACTGGTTCTGGGCATGCTCAGTACTTTCTGGGCATGCTCAGTACAAAAGCAGGATCCTGTCTATCAGCACGCCAGCGTTCACATGCGTTTGCGTGCTGTTTAGTCAGGATCCAGCAATTTGCAGTATTTGGACGGAGCTCAAAAACGCTACAAGTAGCGTTTTTGAAACATGTTAAAAAACTGCAAGTCACTGGATCCTCACTATAACGCAGGCAAACGCAGGTGAACGGATGTTAACGCGAGTCCATTGCAAATGCATTGAAATGAAAACGCATTTGCACTGGATCCGCTTGTCCGCTAAAATAACGTTAAGGACGGATGTTAAAAAGACGTAGTGTGAAACCAGCCTATTCTGTATACTAGCAGTAATGACTATTAGCTTTTACTATTTTTTTCAGGAGTAAAATACTGCTCACAACATTGGAGGAAAAAAGTGGAGAGCTCTGCTGTAACAATGGCTGCCCTGGAGGAGTTCATCACATCTCTGTACTATGGGGTCAGAGATGACAATAATCCTGTGGTGCAAATCCTCAGGTTTATTGTTGAGCCGGTTGAACATGAAGGGTCCCGGCTGCTTAGCAGGGAAAGGCGTGAAGGGTCCCGGTGGTCAGCAGGCAAAGGCTTGAAGGGTCCCAGCCGCTCGGCAGGCAGAGGCGTGAAGGGTCCCGTCAGCTCGGCAGGCAAAGGCGTGAAGGGTCCCGGCCGCTCGGCAGGCAAAGGCGCGAAGGGTCCCGGCCGCTCGGCAGGCAGAGGCGTGAAGGGTCCTGGTCGCTCAGTAGATAGAGGCGTAAAGGATCTTGGCAGCTCAGCTGGCAGAGGCGTGAAGGGTCCCAGCTGTTTGGCAGATAGAGGTGTGAAGGGTCCTGGCCGCTTAGCAGGCAGAGGCAAAAGGGACCCGGCCAACTCGGCAGGTTGAGGCATGAAGGGTCCTGGCTGCTTGGCAGGCAGAGGTGGGAAGGGTCCCGGGCGCTCGGCAGCCAGAGGCGCGAAGGGTCCTGGGCGCTCAACATTCAAAGTTACTGCTGCTGCGTTCATATACAGATGGTGGTTCTGGTGCTGTATTCAAGCACAGACAGTGATTCTGGTATGGTCTTCATACACTGAATGTGGCTTTGGTGCTGTATTCATGTATGGATGGTGGTTATGGTGCTAAATTCATATACCTTTGGTGACTCTGGTACTATATGCATGTCCTAGTGATGATTCGGAGTCTGTAGTAATCTTTCATTTTGTTAGACTTGACAATAGATTATTAATGCAGGTGTCTGCTGTTAGATAACTAACTGCTTAGGCTACTTTCACATTAGCGTTTTGTTACCTGTGCAAAAAAATGCAAACCGCATATGAACAGATCCTGTGACTTGAATGTGCAACGCATGCAACCGCAATTGTTATTTTACCGAATCCTTCTACTTGCTATGACACAGCAGGGCACATAATTTATCGGCCAGCACTGGAGACAGCTAATCGGGAATCAGCTGAACTCCTGATCTCACAGCCCGCACACGCTGCGATGGATGCAGGTTAACAGCAGTCACTGCCTGCTGCCGATCACATGTGACCGTATGCGAGCTGTATGGTCAGGAGTTCAGCTGAGTTAAGATCAGCTGAGGACTCCAGTGGTGGCCGATTACTTGTTCTCTGTCCCGCTGCATCCATCTCAGCGTGTCCGGGCTGTGAGATCAGCTGAGTTCGGCCGACACTGGAGTCAGTGGGCGGTCAAAGCAGTGCAAGTGTCTACGGGTCAGTATGGCGAGTGTGCATGTATATAGAAACAAATGCAGCCCGCTCCTGTCAAAAGAGTGTGTGGCTGTGTCGGGTAATGCGACGTCAGACTCGTGTGAGTCTGGCATGATATCACCCATAACTGCCTGCCGCTCTCTGAAAATGAGCATGCATGTACAAAGAAACATATGCGGCCCGCTCCTGTTAGGAGAGAGTGTGCGGCTGTGCTGGGTGATGTGACACGAGTCCCTTGCAAGTGTGACTCCAGCCTAAGAGAAACCGCATGTGGCATTTTTTTTTTTTAACTTAAATAATTAAAAAACAAAAAAAACGACGTGCGCCCCTCCCCCCCTCAATTTTCATTCCCCGTCAAGATAAAGCCAGCTGGGGGCTGGTATTCTCAGCCCGCACCCGACCGGAATTGTTGAATCAATTAGATGTGACAATCCTGGTGCTTGACCAGCTCTTTCCGAATTGCACTGGTGCAGTGGCATTCGGGAAATAGCACGGGTTAATAACAACGCACAGCTGCTACTAAGCCCTAGGTTATTGATGGCACAGGCGTCTATGAGATACCTGCATCACTAACCTGTAAATTAAAGTAAATAAGTACAAATACAGAGAAATAAATCCTGTATTCGAAGTAAAATACAAAAACTCACCCTCTTTCACTACTTTATTAACCCCCAACACACCTCTCCAGGTCTGGTGTAATCCACACGAGGTCCCACACCACTTTCAGCTCTGCTACATCTCACAGCAAGCTGCCATAGAACACGACTGCCGGCTGTAAATGCAGACAATGACTGAGCCGTGATGAGCAATGACTGCAGGCAGACAGTGTAAAAGGCTGAGGGCGTGTCTGGCTGCAACCAATCACAGACGAAAGGACGGCCGGTGGGCGGGGAAAGCATGGAAAGCTGTGTCTATGCGATGAGTGTATACGCTGTACAGGAAGTGAATGCGCGACCCGGAAGCAGCTTGCCGCCATGACACAGTCTCCGTAAGTATGAAACTCTCGCTTAATTCTTGTATTCTTTATTTTCTCTTTAATTTCCCCACTGTCGGATCCTACAGCCGGATCTTTGAAACCGCGCGGATCAGGACTTTTATAGTCTGGGTCCACTCAGCACTAGTCTTAATGAGACTGTTTGTTTGGCACATGGCAGTCTGTGAGAAGGAGCCTCTGTGTGCACTGACCAGAGTCAGTGTGTAGAGGGTGCCAACAGTGGATAGAGGTATTGAAGCGCCTCTGAAGAAAGAAAGGGGCCGCTTCATCTGATCCAGGTCCATGTATGGAGGGATGCGACCCCCATGAAAGATACCTCTGAAGGTAAAATGCACTATAAACCCGTGTCTGAATACTGTCCGGGGTTAGCGAAATCTATGTGGGCGCCCCGCAGGAAATCTGTCTGTCATACCATGTGTTGTGAGTTTCTAAACGGCTTTAATTTTCAATGAATTGTGTTTTCTGGTGCTACCTCGCTGAAGCAGAGCGAGTGACACCCCCACAATCACACAGTTTCTAATCTGAGCTGCTGTTAACCCAGCTATTTTACCATGAAGGCCTGCTGCACAAAGTCTCCTCTTAACAGTTGTTTTATAGAGGTGTCTGCTGCTAGAACGCTGTGTGGCATTGACCTGGTCTCTAATCTGAGCTGCTGTTAACCTGCGATTTCTGAGGCTGGTGACTCGGATAAACTTATCCTCCACAGCATAGGTGACTCTTGGTCTTCCTTTACTGGAGCGGTCCTCATGTGAGCCAGTTTCTTTGTAGCGTTTGATGGTTTTTGCCACTGCACTTGGGGACACTTTCAAAGTTATCCCAACTTTTCGGACTGACTGACCTTCATTTCTTAAAGTAATGATGGCCACTCGTTTTTCTTTACGTAGAATCTGTATTATGGTAAGAAAAAAAAGCAGGTAACAGTCTATTCAGTAGGACTATCAGCTATGTATTCACCAAACTTCTGCACAACACAACTGATGGTCCCAACCCCATTTATAAGGCAAGAAATCCCACTTATTAATCCTGACAGGGCACACCTGTGAAGTGAAAACCATTTCTGGTGATTACCTCTTGAAGCTCATCAAGAGAATGCCAAGAGTGAGCAAAATCAGTAATCAAAGCAAAACGTGGCTACTTTGAAGAACCTAGAATATAAGATATACTGTATTTTCAGTTGTTTTACACTTTTTTGTTAAGTATTTAATTCCACATGTGTTAATTCATAGTTTTGATGCCTTCAATGTGAATCCACAATTTTCAGAGTCATGAAAATTAAGAAAAAAACACTCACAATGAGAAGGGGTGTCCAAACTTTTGGTCAGTACTGTATACACACACACACACACACACACACACACACACACACACACACACACACACACACTGCTCAAAAAATCAAGGGAAACACTCAAATAACACATCCTAAATCTGAATGAATGAAATATTCTCAATGAATACTTTGTTCTGCACAAAGTTGAATGTGCTGACAACAAAATCACACAAAAGTCATCAATGGAAATCAAATAGTTTAACCTATGGAGGCCTGGATTTGAAGACACAGACAAAATGAAAGTGGAAACAAGTCAAAATGATGCTCAGCATTGTGTGTGGACTCCACGTGCCTGTAGGACCTACCCACAACGCCTGGGCATGCTCCTGATGAGGTTGTGGATGGTCTCCTAAGAGATCTCCTCCAAGACCTGGACTAAAGCATCCGCCAACTCCTGGACAGTCTGTGCTGCAACGCGACGTTGGTGGATGGAGTGAGACATGATGTCCCAGATGTGCTCAATCGGATTCAGCTCTGGGAAACTGGCCGGCCAGTCCATAGGATCAATGCCTTCATCTTACAGGAACTGCTGCCACACTACAACCACAAGAGTTCTGCCATTGTCCTGCATTACAAGGAACCCAGGGCCAACCGCAATAGCATATGGTCTCACACAGAGGGGTCTGAGGATCTCATTTTGATACCTAATGGCAGTCAAGCTACCTCTGGCTAGCACATGGAGGGCTGTGCGGCCCTCCAAAGAAATGCGAGCCCACACCATTACTAACCCACTGCCAAAACGGTTATGCTGAAGGATATTGCAGGCAGCAGATTGCTCTCCACGGCGTCTCCAGACTCTGTCACGTGTGCTCAGTGTGAACCTGCTTTCATCTGTGAAGAGCACATGTCGCCAGTGGCGAATTTGCCAATCCTGGTGTTCTGTAGCAAATGCCAATCGTCCTGCACGGTGATTGGCAGTGAGCACAACCCCTATCTGTGGACGTCAGGCCCTCATGCCATCCTTATGGAGTCTGTTTCTAATAGTTTGTGCAGGCACATGCACATTTGTAGACTGCTGGAGGTCATTTTGCAGGGCTCTGGCAGTGCTCCTCCTTGCACAAAGGTGAAGGTAGCAGTCCTGCTGCTGAGTTGTTGCCCTCCTACGGCCCCCTGCACATCTCCTGGTGTACTGGCCTGTCTCCTGGTAGCGCCACCATCCTCTGGACACTACGCTGACAGACACAGCAAACCTCCTTGCCGCAGCTCACATTGATGTGCCATCCTGGATGAGCTGCGCTACCTGTGCCACTTGTGTGGGTTCTAGAGTCCGTGTCATGCTACCACGAGTGTGAGAGTACAATCAACATTCAAAAGTGACCAAAGCATCAGCCAGAAAGCATTGGTACGGAGATGTGGTCTGTGGTCCCCACCTGCAGAAACACTCCTTTATTGAGAGTCTTGATAATTGCCAATAATTTCCATCTGATGTCTATTCCATTTACATAACAGCTTGTGACATGGACTGTCAATCAGTGTTGCTTCCTAAGTAGACAGTTTGATTTCACAGAAGTTTGATTAACTTGGAGTTATATTCAGTTGGTTGTGTTCCCTTTAAATTTTTTGAGCAGTGTATATTAGCAGGATATATGCTTGGTATCAGCCATATACATCAAGATCATTATTACCATTGATATTCAGGCATGGAAACAGAACCATGAGAACCGTCCATGTGTTACTATTACAACTGTCAGCTCAGTGCTGATGCTGAGGGTGGTAGTACTCACTGTAGATGGAGGGTGACTTCATCAATGTGTGACATTTGCAGCTTGCCCCGGAGTTCCTCCAGGTCGTCCTCTATACTGGAGCCAGTGGACAGTGCGGAGCCGGATCTGTGATGGGAGAATGCAAGAGTGTGAACCTTGCAGAATGTGGAGCAGCCACTCGTCACCGGATCCCGGGTGCATCGGTATCTCCATCCCAGATCCATCATGTCCCCCATAATGTCCAGCAGAGGTCCTGCATACTCACCGCTCAGTCATGGCTCTGCACCCTGATGAAGGTCGGCTCAGCTCCTCGCCCCTGGACCTCGCTCTACTCCTTGATGGAGGCCAACTCAGCTCCTCACCCCTGGACCTCGCTCTGCTCCCTGATGGAGGCCGGCTCAGCTCCTCGCCCCGGGACCTCACTCTGCTCTCCGAGGGCCCTGATCCCATCACAAAGGACAACACCCTGGGGCTGTATTTACAGAGAGCCAGGTCCTCATCTCTGTGACAAAGAAACAAATGTGATCATAAGATTGAGATAAAACAGACGACAAGTGATGAACAGGGTAAACGTAACATTAGGGACACACACAGTCTATATCCCCTGCCTATAGATACACACCCCTATACATCACCATCTACTCTGCTCAACATTCATATTACAGCACAAAAAGGAGAAGAGGTGAAAGATCCCATCTGTCTGGGATCAAGACAGAAGGATATGCACAACCGCATACAGAAGATCTGTGGTCATGTCTCCAAGATGTTTGGATCAACCTCCTGCCGAAATCCTACATAACCTGTGACGAGACTAAGGGTGGCTTTACATGCTACGATATCAGTACCGATATTGCTAGCATGCGACCCGCCCCCATCGTTTGTGCGAAACGGACATATCGCTGCCCGTCACGCACAAAATCGCACACCCGCGTCACGCATACTTACCTGCATAGCGACGTCGCTGTGACCGGCGTACCGTCTCCTTTCTAAGGGGCGGTCCGTTCGGCGTCACAGCGACGTCACTAAGCGGCTGCTGCCCAATGAAAGTGGAGGGGCGGAGATGAGTGGGACGAACATCCCGCCCATCTCCTTCCTTCCGCATTATGACAAACGGCAGATAAGGAGATGTTCCTCGTTCCTACGGGGTCACACACAGCGATGTGCACTGCCGCAGGAACGAGGAACAACAACGGCAAAGCAATAGTATCGATAATTGGGAGCGGATCCCCATGTCAACGAGGAGCGATTTTGGACGTTTTTGCAACGATCCAAAATCGCTCCTTGGAGTCACACACTATGAGATCGCTACAGCGGCCGGATGTGCGTCACAAATTCCGTGACCCCAACGAGATCGCTGTAGCAAAATCGTAGCGTGTAAAGCCCGCTAAAGTGATGGAGCTGACGGGCGGTCCCCGAATACTGAGGATGGAGGAGACGGGCAGTCGCCGAATACGGAGGATGGAGGAGATGGGCAGTCGCTGAATACGGAAGGGGATTTCCACTTCTCGTTTGTGCAGTCACTGTGCAGCATTTTCTCCTCGTCTAGCAGTGTTGTACGGCGCTGTATGTCGGTGTGGACCTGTGATATGGATAGGACACGCATTCTTACGTGTTATATCTCCAAGGATTCGCACACGATGTATAACCTCCACCTTGGTTGGTTACTAGTAAAGTGGATAACGGGGAATCAGAGTAGATTGGTGTCAGCTGATCTCTTACACATAAGACGCTTTCTTAACAGATTATCCACCACTTATAATGATCTTATCTTTCTCCTTCCTCTGCAGCTCACGGCTGATAGATAACACCATGCAACACCGGAATACACAGAAATCCAGAGTATACAAGTCCAAATATATATAAAACGTGAGGGACGCCTGCACCAGGTGTGTATGAGAGACATGCGGGACGCCGGCAGCGGTTGTGTATGAGAGACGTGCAGGACGCCTGTGACACGCCCAACTCCAGGGTCGGGGCTACTCGGAACCGGCCCGGACTAGTCCGGGGATGTCAGCGGTGAAGGGGTCCGACTCTGTGACCCTGGCGGTGTCTTAAAAGAAAGGGGATGATGATTATATTTACAGTGGAATAAAGTCTGTGATTCCACCTGTGGTTTTGCGGCTATGTGGGCTGCCGCTGCGCTGCGTGTTTCCCGGGGCAGGTGGTGATGGCGCAGCTGAGGTATTATTGCTCCCCACAGGTGGAGCGGGGACCCAGGGCCCTTTGGAAAAGACAGGAATTTCACACACAGGGAGACCGCTTACCACACAAGTCTTGATATTGGTCTCTTCAAGGTCAGTGATATGTGGCTCCCCATGTTCAGGCAAATACTGTCTGTAGTGAGAGCAGGACCTTGGATAGTAATAACTGACACACACACACACACACACACACACACACACACACACACAGTCTTTCTTTCTGTACCTTTACTGATGTTAGCAGGGTTATCTCCAGGGTACAGTCCGGGTGGTCAGGTGGCAGTTGGGATTTCCACATCTGTGAGTTATGAGGCCTCCTTATTGCTGTGTCTGTTTATGT
Organism: Anomaloglossus baeobatrachus; assembly: GCF_048569485.1. Classification (NCBI taxonomy): domain Eukaryota; kingdom Metazoa; phylum Chordata; class Amphibia; order Anura; family Aromobatidae; genus Anomaloglossus; species Anomaloglossus baeobatrachus. The sequence goes on along the minus strand of NC_134360.1, from coordinate 217,047,968 downwards.
CCTGGGCTGTTTCAAGCCTGGCCCTGAACTCTCCTGTGTCTCTCACTTGTATAGCAGGTGTAATGAACCGTTCTACTGGACACCACTAACTCTGCTGCGGGTCCCTGGCTCTGTTGATGGCGGTGCTACAAGTGTTTCTGTGCTGGGAGACTGAAGTCCCCCTTGCCTGCCGGACCTTTCTGCTGGGCCTGCCTGAACCCGTGCAGACCCGGACGCCGGTGTCCGGGTTGCTTCTTCTGGGGTGAACCAAACTGGTCGCTTCACCCCTTCTCTGTCTCGCCTCACCTCCAACCCTCACACTGCTAGGCTTTTTCCCCTGGTACTGGCCCAACACAGCACCGTTTTCGGGTTGCTTCCTCTGTCAGTCCTGCACTGGACCCGACCGGTTACAACTGCCTCTCTCTGCCCCCAGCATTTGAATTTCTAGGAGACTAACTGACATCAACTAGTACGCCTCACGTCAGTTAAGCAGAGCTCCCCCTTCAGGCCTGGGGTGGAAAGTGTTGTATGTGAGTACTTCCAATGTGGAAATCCCTTACTGCACCAACCAGATATTACTGTGGCTACATAACCGTAGGGTGCCCCACCTGCTCCGGGGTGCATGAGAGACGCCTGCCCCGGGGGGGGGTGCATGAGAGACGCACGGGACGCCTGCAGCCGGGGCGCATGAGAGACGCGCGGGACGCCTGCAGCCGGGGCGCATGAGAGACGCGCGGGACGCCTGCAGCCGGGGTGTATGTGAGAGACGCATGGAACGCCTGCAGCCGGGGTGTATACGAGAGACGCATGGAACGCCTGCAGCTGGGGTGTGTATGAGAGACGCGGAACGCCTGCAGCCGGAGTGTGTATGGGAGACATGCGGGAAGAATATAGCGCACAGTCACCTGGGAACGTGCTGCACCTTGTCCATTCTTCTCTCTTCCCTACATATCTCTCAGTGGGTCCGCGCCCTACTTCTGGGGGGGGGGGGGGGTCACATCTCTCAGGAGGGTCTGCATCTCACTTCTGGGGGCCACATCTTTTGGTTTCAGGGGGAATCCACTCCATAGTTCTGGGTGTGTGTGTGTGTGGGGGGGTCACATCACTCAGGAGGGTCCGCTCTTCACTTCTGGGGGGGGGGGGGGGGGGGGGGGGGTGGGGGTCATAGCTCTCAGTAGGGTCCGCTCCTCACTTCTGGGGGCCACATCTCTCAGGAGAGTCCGCTCCTCACTTCTGGGGGGAGGGAGGGGCACATTTCTCAGGAGGCATTCTCTCTTGTTCACTCCCCCCTTATGAAGCTTGAGGCGAGACGCGTAGGGGCACACGCTGTGTGATCTCACTGGCATAGTCTGACATATGGGTAAGCAGCAATTGGCTGAATATGTACTAGCTTTGAAATGCTCCGGTTAAATTCTTTGTTGGCATATACTGATTTAGCCATTTATATAGGATATGGTACAAGGAGATTTCTGCCACTTAGATCTGGAGACTGTGTGTATTTCACTTCTGAACCTCCATCTATCCGGCCAAACTGGCTTACCCTGCTATCCCCATGGCATGTCACTTTGATATATGATCTATTTTAGCTCCATGGGCTACTTCATCTTCAGCCTGTTGTGCCTTACATGTTTGGGTGAATGTGCTACATCTTTCTGTCCTCACGTTCCCTGTGTTCTTTAAAACACTGTATACTGTAATATATTTATACATTATGGAAATCCAACCTGTTTTTATATATATCTTACAATAAAAATGTTTTTTATTTGCATCAATTAAGGTTGTGATTTGGATTTATTGTGATGACTTTTCTATGCACGCTTAGTCCTTTTGTTCTTTGGTTTTCAATTGTCAGGAGGGTCCATTCCACTTCTTACTCCTGGGGGCATCATCTCTCGGTGAGGGGGGGGGGGGGGTGTCTCTCCTCCCTTCTGGGGGGGCCACATCTCAGTCTCGGGGGGGGGGGGGGGGGGATGGACCACTCCTCATTTCTGGAGGGGGGGTGGGTCACATCTCTCAGGAGCGTCCGCTCCTCACTTCTGGGGAATGGGTGGGGTAACATTCTCAGGAGGGTGCGCTCCTCACTCCTTGGGGGGGGGGGGGGGGGGCACATCTCTCAGGAGGTTCCGCTTCTCACTTATGGGGGACCACATCTCTCAGGAGGGTCCGCTCCTCACTTCTGGGGAAGGGGGGGGGGGGGTTACATCTCTCAGGAGGGTCCGCTTCTCAGTTCTGGGGGGATGGGGGGGGGGTCACATCTCTCAGGGGGTTCGGCTCCTCACTTCTGTGGGGTCATAGCTCTCAGGAGGGTCCGCTCCTCACTTCGGGGGGGGGGGCCACAACTCTCAGAAGGGTCCGCTCCTCACTTCTGATGGGGGGAGGGGGGGGTCACATTTCTCAGGAGGGTACGCTCCTCACTCCTTGGGGAGCCACATCTCTCAATCTCTCAGGAGGTTCCGCTTCTCACTTCTGGGGAGGAGGGGGGGGGGGTCACATCTCTCAAGAGGGTCCGCTCCTCACTTCTGGGGGGCCACATCTTTCAGTCTCAGGGAGGTGCACCCCTCACCTCTGCGGGGAGGGTCACATATCAGGAGGTTCCACTCCTCACTTCTGGTGGGGAGGGGGGTGGGTCACATCAGGAGGTTCCGCTCCTCACTTCTGGGGGGGCCACATCTCTCAGAGGGGCCACTCCTCACTTCTGGGAAAAGGGGAAGGGGGGGGGGGGGTCACATCTCTCAGGGGGTCCGCTCCTCACTTCTGGGGGGGGGGGGGCACATTTCCGGGGGCGGGGGGGGGGGGGCAGGGGGAAGGGGAGCAGGGGTCCTATTGTTTCCCCTATAACATTCGTGGAGCACAATGGGCTCTGGTATTTACGGCTTTTGCTGCCTTGTTCTGACGCCATTTACTGTCAGGAAGTTTTCATCATTGACGCCATTATTCTGGGAGCACGACTTTCCCAGCAATAAATGGATCCACAAAGCGAGGAGTTACCAGAGCGACATCTGTGAGAGCGGGCGAGTATGTAACGGGGGCGCAGGTGGGGGGCCGCAATCACCAGAGATGTGGGTGAGGGGCGTAGACAACGACCACAGATCATCTCTACTGAGCGCAGCAGACACTGAGACGAGTGGCGAGGAAGAACGTAGCCTACTAGCACTAATGTCCAGGACAGGCGTGGAATGACGTAGCCTGCCAGCACTAATGTCAGGGACAGGCAAGGAATAATGTGACCTGCCAGCATTAATGTCCAGGACATTTGAGTAATAAACCCTGCAGGTTTCTGGTCTGTTTGGGGATGAAGCTGAGCTCAGTGTGCGGCAGGCCTCGTACCTGCACCTTGGCAAGTTGCTGTGATAAGGCAATCATCAGACCCCTTTATTGGATGTGGGGGTCTCATACGCAGCGGGCATGGCTGGAGAGGATGCGGTGTTACATGTGTGGTGATAGTGGAGGAGGGGATGTGGAGACCATGGAGGAAGGACGATATTCCTGGATCTTCCCAATGCCTGTGCTTTACCTGGACAGGTGGATTGCAGTGTGGCCCTTATGTGTGATATAAGATGGGTGGGAACAGGACCCCTTTACACAATCTAAGGGGATGCAAAATTGCATGGAGTCCGTGGAAAGCATGTGCTGAACCCCCACTGATCGGGTGACTCCGGTACTCACATTCCCTGGTGCCGAGCCCTCATCCTCACACTCAGGAGCAGCATCCGGATCTCCTGAGTCACCATGTCCTTTATCACAGGGGGGTCGGCCAGGACGGTGCAGCGACCGGAGGATGGGCAGGTGGACTGGACGTCTCGGCACAGCTCCAGCAGAACCGCAACCTACACAGACACAAAACAGGCACCTAAGATTTACACAGGGGCACATGAGGGGTTAACGATGAGGGTCCTAGGAATGGAACCACATAGGAGATACCCAAGATATGCTACATGATCTGCTATACAGGCTAGGCTCCCATACACACAGCGGGGGGTAGGAGATACTCAGGACATGTTACATGATCTGCCATACAGGCTAGGCTCCCATACTGATAGCGGGGGGAATACTGAACATCTTAACAATTGTCCATGGAAATAGATTTCTAAAGTGCTAACAAGATGAATTTCTCACCAGATGTCAGTAACAACCCATCCAAGCCACACATGAAAATCTGAACACGTATAGTTACTATTCGCCCATCATTAAAATCATCAAAAGTCAAGTTATGTGTAATATTGAGAAATGACGCAAAGAAAAAGTATTGAACCTATGAAGAAAGAGAGGAGCAAAAATCCCTGGAAAGTCCTGACACCAGCTGAAATTATCAGTAATTAGAAAGTAATCCTGCCGCTTAGTGACAAATAATATCAACTGGTTCAACTGATGGCCAAGAAAAAGGAGTCTCATTACCACAGTGCCACACAAGAAACATCTCATAATGTGTAAAATCAGGGAGCTGTCTCAAGAGATCCACAACCTTATTGTTGGAAAACATTCCGATTGCATTGGTTACAGAAGAATTTCTAAACTACAGAAGGTTCTAGTGAGCACTGCTGGGGCCATAATATGGAAGCAGAAAGAACAATTTCACCATAAACCGGCCACTACCAAGTGCTCCCCGCAAGATTTCAGACAGGAGAGTGAAAAAACAGGCACCAGCAGACAAGTACTAGCACACAGGCATGCCCAATCAGATCAGCTTCTGCCACCACTTGAGGACTCTCCCTCCTCAATGCAGACCTCAGGCTCTACTCCGTGCAGCAGTGCTCCCTGCAGAGTCCGCCCACGGCGCCGCTCCCAGCAGAGTCCGCCCACGACGCCGCTCCCAGCAGAGTCCGCACATTGCGGGGAATAAAACCAGAAGTGCTCCGTATAAGTGAACTATAATGACCAGACGTAAACTGAAAATAATGTTTCTTTTTCTTTCCACTATCACCAATATAATACTTCACTTCCTACAAACCCCTACAATACATACACCTAATAGTGAACTCCAAATCCTGACCCCCTCGCCACATCCCCACAGTCACTTCTACCTCCCATCTACGATCTAACACTATTTTCCGTAACCTTTCTACCCCTCTACGAATCCCCCAGCCCCTGCTCCTACAGTCCCTCTAACTGGAGCTATATGGAACGCTCGCCCTGTTCATTACTATTATACTCTACTTCCTCAACTTCACCGAAAACCTGGCTCACCCCGTCCGACTCAGTGCCTCCAGCTGCACTTTCTTATGGTGGTTTCCATCTTTCTCACCCCCCCGCCCCAGTAACAAGCTTGGAGGAGGAGTTGGTTTTCTCCTCTCAGATAACTGCTCTTTCAGCCAAATTCCACTGCCACCCTCTATTACTCTCCCTTCTTTTGGGGTGCACTCTGTCCGCATCTACTCCCCCTCCAACTGGCTGTCAATTACCGCCCCCCTATGCCGGCCACCACCTGTCTTGGCCACTTCACCACCTAGCTACTTCATTTCCTTTCCACTGACATCCCCACTATCATAGGTGACCTCAACATTGACACTTCCCACTCAGCTGTCTCTTAAGCTTCTAATCCTCTCTTCTTCCTTTGGCCTTGCTCAATGGTCCTCACAAAAGATGGCCACACACTGGACCTCATCTTCACCGGCCTCTGTTCCTTATCTAACCTCGCTAATTCACCACCACTCCCAGTCTGACCACAAGATTCTTACATGCTCTTCCTTCTCCTTTCCAAGTGCACAATCCACATCCCAAAAAACGAATGCACTACCAGGATGCAACCAGACCCCAAATAGATGGAGACATCACAGGTGGAGACATCACAGGTGCGAGAGGAGCAAATCACTCACACAACTCCCAAACATGGACGGGGTGATCGCTAGATGATAAAATTGTGATAAAAAAGTGTGAGAGAGAGAGTGATAAAACTTGCAGGTGTGTCTTTATAGAGAGCAGATGTATAGTAAGGGTTTCAGCTGTACATGCACGTAACTAACCTTCGATCCTCACAAGATCTCCTTCTCTACTCTCATCTCCTCTTCCCACACTCGCGTACAAGATTTCTCCCGTGCCTCCCTCAGACTCTGGAACCCTCTGCCCGAACATATCAGCCTACCGTGGAAACCTTCAGAAGGAACCTGAAGACCCATTTCTTCCAGCAAGCCTACAACCTGCAGTAACCCTCACTCCACTATACCACTGCATGACCAGGTCTACCCTCACCTCCTGTGGACTGTGAGTGAGCCCTCGCGAGCAGGGTCCTCTCTCCTCCTGTAGACTGAGTGAGCCCTCGCGAGCAGGGTCCTCTCTCCTCCTGTAGACTGAGTGAGCCCTCGCGAGCAGGGTCCTCTCTCCTCCTGTAGACAGAGTGAGCCCTCGCGAGCAGGGTCCTCTCTCCTCCTGTAGACAGAGTGAGCCCTCGCGAGCAGGGTCCTCTCTCCTCCTGTAGACTGAGTGAGCCCTCGCGAGCAGGGTCCTCTCTCCTCCTGTAGACTGAGTGAGCCCTCGCGAGCAGGGTCCTCTCTCCTCCTGTAGACTGTGAGCGAGCCCTCGCGAGCAGGGTCCTCTCTCCTCCTGTAGACTGTGAGCGAGCCCTCGCGAGCAGGGTCCTCTCTCCTCCTGTAGACTGTGAGCGAGCCCTCGCGAGCAGGGTCCTCTCTCCTCCTGTAGACTGTGAGCGAGCCCTCGCGAGCAGGGTCCTCTCTCCTCCTGTAGACTGTGAGCGAGCCCTCGCGAGCAGGGTCCTCTCTCCTCCTGTAGACTGTGAGCGAGCCCTCGCGAGCAGGGTCCTCTCTCCTCCTGTAGACTGTGAGCGAGCCCTCGCGAGCAGGGTCCTCTCTCCTCCTGTAGACTGTGAGCGAGCCCTCGCGAGCAGGGTCCTCTCTCCTCCTGTAGACTGTGAGCGAGCCCTCGCGAGCAGGGTCCTCTCTCCTCCTGTAGACTGTGAGCGAGCCCTCGCGAGCAGGGTCCTCTCTCCTCCTGTAGACTGTGAGCGAGCCCTCGCGAGCAGGGTCCTCTCTCCTCCTGTAGACTGTGAGCGAGCCCTCGCGAGCAGGGTCCTCTCTCCTCCTGTAGACTGTGAGCGAGCCCTCGCGAGCAGGGACCTCTCTCCTCCTGTAGACTGTGAGCGAGCCCTCGCGAGCAGGGTCCTCTCTCCTCCTGTAGACTGTGAGCGAGCCCTCGCGAGCAGGGACCTCTCTCCTCCTGTAGACTGTGAGCGAGCCCTCGCGAGCAGGGTCCTCTCTCCTCCTGTAGACTGTGAGCGAGCCCTCGCGAGCAGGGTCCTCTCTCCTCCTGTAGACTGTGAGCGAGCCCTCGCGAGCAGGGTCCTCTCTCCTCCTGTAGACTGTGAGCGAGCCCTCGCGAGCAGGGTCCTCTCTCCTCCTGTAGACTGTGAGCGAGCCCTCGCGAGCAGGGTCCTCTCTCCTCCTGTAGACTGTGAGCGAGCCCTCGCGAGCAGGGTCCTCTCTCCTCCTGTAGACTGTGAGCGAGCCCTCGCGAGCAGGGTCCTCTCTCCTCCTGTAGACTGTGAGCGAGCCCTCGCGAGCAGGGTCCTCTCTCCTCCTGTAGACTGTGAGCGAGCCCTCGCGAGCAGGGTCCTCTCTCCTCCTGTAGACTGTGAGCGAGCCCTCGCGAGCAGGGTCCTCTCTCCTCCTGTAGACTGTGAGCGAGCCCTCGCGAGCAGGGTCCTCTCTCCTCCTGTAGACTGTGAGCGAGCCCTCGCGAGCAGGGTCCTCTCTCCTCCTGTAGACTGTGAGCGAGCCCTCGCGAGCAGGGTCCTCTCTCCTCCTGTAGACTGTGAGCGAGCCCTCGCGAGCAGGGTCCTCTCTCCTCCTGTAGACTGTGAGCGAGCCCTCGCGAGCAGGGTCCTCTCTCCTCCTGTAGACTGTGAGCGAGCCCTCGCGAGCAGGGTCCTCTCTCCTCCTGTAGACTGTGAGCGAGCCCTCGCGAGCAGGGTCCTCTCTCCTCCTGTAGACTGTGAGCGAGCCCTCGCGAGCAGGGTCCTCTCTCCTCCAGTGGACTGTGAGCCCTCGCGAGCAGGTCTCCTCCAGTGGACTGTGAGCCCTCGCGAGCAGGGTCCTCTCTCCTCCAGTGGACTGTGAGCCCTCGCGAGCAGGGCCCTCTCTCCTCCAGTGCACTGTGAGCCCTCGCAAGCAGGGTCCTCTCTCCTCCAGTGGACTGTGAGCCCTCGCAAGCAGGGTCCTCTCTCCTTCAGTGGACTGTGAGCCCTCGCAAGCAGGGTCCTCTCTCCTCCTGTGGACTGTGAGCCCTCGCGAGCAGGGTCCTCTCTCCTCCTGTGGACTGTGAGCCCTCGCGAGCAGGGTCCTCTCTCCTCCTGTGGACTGTGAGCCCTCGCGAGCAGGGTCCTCTCTCCTCCTGTGGACTGTGAGCCCTCGCGAGCAGGGTCCTCTCTCCTCCTGTGGACTGTGAGCCCTCGCGAGCAGGGTCCTCTCTCCTCCTGTGGACTGTGAGCCCTCGCGAGCAGGGTCCTCTCTTCTCCTGTGGACTGTGAGCCCTCGCGAGCAGGGTCCTCTCTTCTCCTGTGGACTGTGAGCCCTCGCGAGCAGGGTCCTCTCTTCTCCTGTGGACTGTGAGCCCTCGCGAGCAGGGTCCTCTCTTCTCCTGTGGACTGTGAGCCCTCGCGAGCAGGGTCCTCTCTTCTCCTGTGGACTGTGAGCCCTCGCGAGCAGGGTCCTCTCTTCTCCTGTGGACTGTGAGCCCTCGCGAGCAGGGTCCTCTCTTCTCCTGTGGACTGTGAGCCCTCGCGAGCAGGGTCCTCTCTTCTCCTGTGGACTGTGAGCCCTCGCGAGCAGGGTCCTCTCTCCTCCTGTGGACTGTGAGCCCTCGCGAGCAGGGTCCTCTCTCCTCCTATACCAGTTTGTGCCCTGTATTGTTCATGATTATTGTACTTCTCTACGTCTGCCCCTTTTCACCTGTAAAGTGCCATGGAATAAATGGTGCTATCATATTATTAATATGGGAGCTTAGCCTGCATAGCAGACATATGTTTATGCACCGGGAGACCCCATATCCTCTGCACTGGATCAGGGAGTCAGGTTTCAGACCAGTTATAGGTAAACTCAAAATATTTTTCCAAGAAAATAGTTGTGGATTTTTTGCAGAATGACATGACTTAACCCTGAACATTCATAGGGGCTGAGGTGTCGGTGCACTGAGCGGCTTTTCTCCTGGATGAAGATACACAGGAGCCTGACAGTCAAGATCCGCTGCTGTCGCTCACTCATTACTCATCAGTCGCGCTATTTGTGCCGTCATGCTCTTATTACAGTGATATCAGCCTTTAATCATGCAGATCGCAGCCCTTGGTAGAACGCAGAAAAGAAGGGCAGGAGTACAACCCCAGTGAACGCATAAGTGCCGTAACGTTGTGTCTCCTCTGATATGAGCTAATTCCAGACCTCAATGTCCTGGGACAAGCGCATGTCACCCACAGCAGCACAGAGGAATGGTGCGGGCCCCGTGTAATATCCCCCCACGTCCATTTCCATACATGTCAGTGGAGGGGAGTCTCTGTGGGGTCAGCGCTTTTGTCAGTATCCGCAGCGCCCACCTCGCACATTCCTTATTTTCTCATTAACTTCGCATTATGCCAAGTCATTTTTTTACATTGAACACAAGTGTCAGCGAACGAGACAGCAAGTGAGATAGCGGAGAAGAGGAAGACGTTCTGCAAGATGTCGCCATAACTCACTGTCAGCCCTCAAGATGTACAGAGTGCGGGGAGTGAGTGGGCTGAGTGTGTGTGTGTGTAACATGCAGGGGAGCGTGCAGGGGAGCGTGCAGAAGAGCCAGGGAGCGTGTGGGGGGGGGGGAGGGAGGAGCGTGAGTGCGGAGAGCCTACGGGGGAAGAGTGCGGAGAGCCTACGGGGGGAAGAGTGCGGAGAGCCTACGGGGGGAAGAGTGCGGAGAGCCTACGGGGGGGAAGAGTGCGGAGAGCCTACGGGGGGGAAGAGTGCGGAGAGCCTACGGGGGGGAAGAGTGCGGAGAGCCTACGGGGGGGAAGAGTGCGGAGAGCCTACGGGGGGGAAGAGTGCGGAGAGCCTACGGGGGGGAAGAGTGCGCGGAGAGCCTACGGGGGGGGGAAGAGTGCGGAGAGCCTACGGGGGGAGAGTGCGGAGAGCCTACGGGGGGAAGAGTGCGGAGAGCCTACGGGGGGGAAGAGTGCGGAGAGCCTACGGGGGGGAAGAGTGCGGAGAGCCTACGGGGGGGAAGAGTGCGGAGAGCCTACGGGGGGGAAGAGTGCGGAGAGCCTAACGGGGGGGAAGAGTGCGGAGAGCCTACGGGGGGGGAAGAGTGCGGAGAGCCTACGGGGGGAAGAGTGCGGAGAGCCTACGGGGGGAAGAGTGCGGAGAGCCTACGGGGGGAAGAGTGCGGAGAGCCTACGGGGGGGAAGAGTGCGGAGAGCCTACGGGGGGGAAGAGTGCGGAGAGCCTAGGGGGGGAACGAGTGCGGAGAGCCTACGGGGGGGAAGAGTGCGGAGAGCTACGGGGGAAGAGTGCGGAGAGCCTACGGGGGGAGAGTGCGGAGAGCCTACGGGGGGAGAGTGCGGAGAGCCTACGGGGGGGAGAGTGCGGAGAGCCTACGGGGGGAGAGTGCGGAGAGGCCTACGGGGGGAGAGTGCGGAGAGCGGATGGGGGGGGGGAGCGTGCGGACAGCGGATGGGGGGGGGAGCGTGCGGACAGCGGATGGGGGGGGGGGAGCGTGCGGACAGCGGATGGGGGGGGGGGAGCGTGCGGACAGCGGATGGGGGGGGGAGCGTTGCGGACAGCGGATGGGGGGGAGCGTGCGGATGGGGGGGGGAGCGTGCGGACAGCGGATGGGGGGGGGGAGCGTGCGGACAGCGGATGGGGGGGGGGAGCGTGCGGACAGCGGATGGGGGGGGGAGCGTGCGGACAGCGGATGGGGGGGGGGAGCGTGCGGACAGCGGATGGGGGGGGAGCGTGCGGACAGCGGATGGGGGGGGAGCGTGCGGACAGCGGATGGGGGGGGGAGCGTGCGGACAGCGGATGGGGGGGGGAGCGTGCGGACAGCGGATGGGGGGGGGGGAGCGTGCGGACAGCGGATGGGGGGGGGAGCGTGCGGACAGCGGATGGGGGGAGCGTGCGGACAGCGGATGGGGGGAGCGTGCGGACAGCGGATGGGGGGGAGCGTGCGGACAGCGGATGGGGGGGAGCGTGCGGACAGCGGATGGGGGGAGCGTGCGGACAGCGGATGGGGGGAGCGTGCGGACAGCGGATGGGGGGAGCGTGCGGACAGCGGATGGGGGGAGCGTGCGGACAGCGGATGGGGGGAGCGTGCGGACAGCGGATGGGGGGAGCGTGCGGACAGCGGATGGGGGAGCGTGCGGACAGCGGATGGGGGGGAGCGTGCGGACAGCGGATGGGGGGGAGCGTGCGGACAGCGGATGGGGGGGAGCGTGCGGACAGCGGATGGGGGGGAGCGTGCGGACAGCGGATGGGGGGGAGCGTGCGGACAGCGGATGGGGGGAGCGTGCGGACAGCGGATGGGGGGAGCGTATGTGATAGTCCTCCCCAGCGCACACACACTCACCTCCGCATGTAAGTCTAAGCTGAGGTCAATGGCTGCTTCTCCCAGAATCCTCTTCATCTCGGCTCTCTCGCTCGGGGGCACCTGCTCCTCCACCAATCTCCACACAGATGGCGGGGGCTCCAGGAGGTCCCCATAACCGCTGTCCCGATCACTGCCTGGCCGCAGCATGACGCAGCCTGCAGCCGCTCCACATCCAGGTGTAATGCTCTGTAGAATACAACATGTATGTGAACGCCTGCAGCTTTACAAGATGTCCCCGCTGTCACCTTACACGGGGGGCTCTGAGGTCTGACGGAAAATACATGGACACAAGAATGGCGCAAGTCCCTGACGGCTGCCCTGTCACCGAGCACCAGGAATGGAGTCACAGCGGCTGAATGTACAGACGTACACAGCCGCGCACCGCCCGCACTCACCGGCTCCCGGTTCTCACCTGTCAGATCCTTCCGGGTATGTATCCAGGTAAACAAAGCTGTAGCTATGGAAACGAGGCCACGTCCATATATCGACCAATAGGAACGTGTTTAGCGAAAAGTAGGAAGGGCATGAGGCGCAGAGGATGCCGGGAGCAGTAATAAGAGGGCGACTCCGCCCACAAAAACATCTGGCGCTGCTATTGGCTATCCACGGGCCTCTAACATGAGATTTAAAGGGCCAGCATACATAACCGCGTACACGGAGGCGCGCGCGCACACTCGTCACCACGTAGACGGAATCCCGGATTGTTGCAAGAGCAGTTTTGACATTTATTTTAGACTTAAAAATTGTCTATACAACACCTTTCACATCCCCAGAAGAACTGAAGAAGCCCCGAGCAGTCACCGAGTATTCATCAGCTTTAAAGTCTCTTTGCCTTTTGTTAATTGCTAGAGATAAGACATTAACACTTCTGTTTTTTTAAAAGAGAGAGAGAGATATGAGGGTGCAGTACACACATGTGGTGAAAATTGTTGGTTCCCCTCGCCCCTCGTTTAATGAAAGAAAACCCCACAATGGTCACAGAAATAACTTGAATCTGATAAAAGTAATAAATAATAAATAAACTATGAAAATGAACACATGAAAGTCAGACTTTGCTGCTTTTCTGCTTTCACTCATGACACAGGCCTGGACAGAAATGATGGCGCCCTGAAAATAATGTGATAAAAGGGGCATGTTACATGAAGGTGTGTCCACTAATTAGCGTCACAGGTGTCTACAATCTTGTAATCAGTCAGTGGGCCTGTATATAGGGCTACAGATACTCACTGTGCTGTTTGGTGACGTGGTGTGTACCACACTCAACATGGACCAGAGGAAGCGAAGGAAAGAGTTGTCTCAGGAGATTAGAAAGAAAATTTATAGACAAGCATGTTAAAGATAAAGGTTATAAGGCAATCTCCAAGCAGCTTGATGCTCCTGTGACTACAGTTGCACATACTATTCAGAAATGTAAGATCCATGGGACTGTAGCCAACCTCCCTGGATGTGCCTGCAGGAGGAAAATTGATGACAAATCAAAGAGACGGATAATGCGAATGGTAACAAAAGAGCTCAGAAAACCGTCTAAAGAGATTAACGGTGAACTTCAAGCTCAAGGAACATCAGTGTCAGAACGCACCATCCATAGTTGTTTGAGCCAAATTGGACTTCATGGGAGACGACCAAAGAGGACACCATTGTTGAAAAAAATCATAAAAACGCCAGACTGGAATTTGCAAAACTTCATGTTGACAAGCCACAAAGCTTCTGGGAGAATGTCCTATGGACAGATGAGACAAAAATGGAACTTTTTGGCAAGGCACATCAGCTCTATGTTCACAGACAGAAAAATGAAGCATATCAAGAAAAGAACACTGTTCTTACTGTGAAACATGGAGGAAGCTCTGTTATGTTCTGGGGCTGCTTTACTGCATCTGGCATAGGGTGTCTTGAATCTGTGCAGGGTACAATGAAATCTCAAGACTATCAAGGGATTCTAGAGAAAAATGTGCTGCCCAGTGTCAGTGCTCTGCTCTGTATGGGGCTGGTGACATGGCTCTGCTCTGTGCGGGGCTACTCTGCTCTGTGCGGATCTGCTCTGTGCGTTGGGCACTCATTCTGAAGATGTCGACGGTCAGTGCTTAAAATAGTGGCGCCTAGAGTCAGATGGAGCGCTCAGCTCAAGCTCTCATCTGCGCCCACACCGACTACGGCCGGCATTATTTGAAGCCCTCACTGCCGACCGCTGATATCTTCAGATATCGCTCAGAGCAGACCAGAACCGCGTCACCATCCCCGCACAGCAGGGGCCGTGTCACCAGCCCCGCACAGCAGAGCCGCGTCACCAGGCCCACACAGAGCATAGCCGCGTCATCAGCCCCGCACAGAGCATAGCCCGCAGTGAGTATCTGGGCCCCCCTCTTTACCACTGGCAGCATTGCAGTACTACAGTACTGCCCCTGCCTCCTGTGACCCCCCCACCCCCGCTCCGGTGCTGTCCCCTCTCCCTAATTAAACTCTACCGGATTATAAAACGGACCCCATATTTATTTTATCTACCCTTTTTTCTCCAAATTTGGGATGCGTCTTGTAAAACAAAAAATACGGTAGTTTTCTTATGTTTGTATATGAATTGTTGAATGTGGGGATTAGACTATATCCGATATTTGTGTTGGGATTTGTATCACATCTGATCGGATTGATGAGCTTGTTTTTCATTTTGGTGATGCAATCATTCTGATCAAGAATTTTTGTCTTGTTAAATGCATGTGTAATTCGTTTTTTCGGATAACCTTTTTCAAGTAACCTGGTTCTCAGAATATCTGCTTCCCTTTTAAAGGCGGAGTGGTTTGAACAATTTTTTTTCCGGATACGCCAGTATTGGCCATATGGAATGTTGTGTATCCATCTGGGTAAGTGACTACTTCCATATTCCAGGTAACTGTTCACTTACCCTCCAGATTGTTGTGGATATTGAGATCCAGGACCTGTATTTGTTCCTCGGAGTAGGTGGCGGTGAAGGTAAGTCCTCAGGGATTTTTATTGAGATTCTCAACGAACAGTAATAGCTCGTCAACATTACCCTTCCAAATGAAGAACAGGTCATCTATAAACCTTTTGTAAAAATAAATATGGCCTGTTGGCAGGGGAGACTGTGCAATGAAGAGCAACTCAAACCTCCCCATAAATAGATTTGCAGCACTGGGTGCGAATCGCGTCCCCATCGCACAGCCCCTTAATTGTCGATACACCACATCCTCAAAGGAAAATATATTGTGTGTTAATATGAATTCCATACTATTTAGTAGGAATAATTTCTGTATGTCTGGTAAATATGGATCATCTGACAGGAAATACTGGACACTGGTTAGACCAAGCTGATGTTCAATATTGGAGTATAATGAGCTGATGTGCAAGGTGAGGAGTATACAGTCATTGATGGGTGGAAGGTCATTGAGCAGAGTAATGAGATGGGAAGAGTCTCTTAGGTGTGAATCTAACTTTAACACATATTTCTGGAGGAATAGATCAATGTAATGTGAGACATTTGCTGTAAGTGATTTTACCCCTGAGATGATAGGTCTCCCTGATGGATGTAACAGGTCCTTCTTTACTTTAGGTAGAAAATAAAAGTACCCCAGAGAGCTTGAATTGATATCAAGAAAGTCTTTCTCTTTTTCGTTAAATAGGTTACATTCGATTCCTTTCTGAATAAGAGATTTGTATTCACACAGATATGTTGGTGAGGGGTCATTCAAAGGTTTCTTTGTCCTCAGTCAAGCCGAGGTTGATTAGCCTTTTGTGGTCGAGGTTGACTTCTCTTCTGTGGGGATGGGTCCCGTTCTCTCACAAAAGAAAGATGGTTACCTTCATCCTTGTGGAATTTTTTTTCTCAGAGGTTCTCTCAACCCGAGTCTAACTATGATAGTGGAGACCAAGAGTTTATGGCAGTTAAGAAAGCATTTTAGGAGTGGAGACATTGGTTAGAGGGGGCTAAACATAAGGTGACAGTCTTTAGCGACCATAAAGACCTGCTGTATGCTGATGCCACCAAATGTCTAAACACGACCGGTTTGACATATCTCCCTGGATCTAAGAATGTGAAGGGTGATTTCTTGTCACATAGCTTTGTTCGAAGTTGAACAGCAGAAATCTGGTTAAGATTCTTGGTGAAGAGGTGGTGGGAGTTCTGAGAACCGATCTCAGACAGATCATTCAGGAGGCTCAGGATAGTGCACCAGAGGGATTGCCTGTGAACAAACCTTTTGTACCATCCTCTTTACACACAGATCTTATTAATGAAGCGCACGATTCCGTGTTAGCCAGTCACCCGGGTTCTACCACTTGGAGAGCTATTTTGAGGGCCTTGGCAGAACGCTTGTAAGGAGGTAGAATACGTCTGTAAATTCAGAGTTTGTGCCAGGGCTAAAGCTTCTCCCCAGCGTGTTTTTCCTACCTAACGAGGTCCCGTCTCAGCCCTGGAAACACTTGTCCATAGACTTCATCACTGATCTACCAAATTCTTCTGGTAATACTGTAGTGTGGTTGCTGGTGGACCATTTAATCGGCTAAAGGGGGCTTTACACGCTACGACATCGCTAATGCGAACTCGTTGGGGTCACGGATTTGGTGACGCATATCCGGCCGCATTAGCGATGCCGTTGCGTGTGACACCGATGAGCGATTTTGCATCGTTGCAAAAACGTGCAAAATCGCTCATCGGTGACATGGGGGTCCATTCTCAAAAATCGTTACTGAAGCAGTAATGAGTTTGTTCCTCGTTCCTGCGGCAGCACACATCGCTCCGTGTGACGCCGCAGGAACGAGGAAGCTCTCCTTACCTGCCTCCCGGCCACAATGCGGAAGGAAGGAGGTGGGCGGGATGTTACGTCCCGCTCATCTCCGCCCCTCCGCTTCTATTGGGCGGCCGCTCCGTGACGTTGCTGTGACGCCGCACTGACCACCCCCTTAGAAAGGAGGCGGTTCGCCGGACACAGCGACGTCGCCGGGCAGGTAAGTATGTGTGACGGGTCCGGGCGATGTTGTGCGCCACGGGCAGCGATTTGCCCGTGTCGCGCAACAGATGGGGGTGGGTACCCACACTAGCGATATCGGGACCGATATCGCAGTGTGTAAAGCCCGCTTTAGAGCGTAGCTGCATTATTCATCTTGCATATTGAGAAATTACTGTACATGGATTGCTAGAGCATTATTTACAATAGAGGGGTCAGTTTTTGGCTAGCTTTTAGGGTAGTTTTTGCTCCAGATTTGGTATTAAACTTTCAGTCTCCTCAGATTACCATCCAGAGACTTATGGAGAGACAGAGGATTAACCAAGAGGTAGAATAGTACTTAAGATTTTTTTTTTTTATCTAGTTAGGAGGACTGGGTGGATTTTCTTCCTCTTACGAAGTTCGGTCTCACTAATCACACCTCTATAGCTTCCGGTACCTTGCCTTTTTTCTGCTGCAGGAGTTTTCATCCTGTTTTTGGAAACTTTTCTGGTTTGCAGTCCTCTGTACCTAAGGAAGAGAGATTTTCTTCACGTTTGATTAAGGTTTGGATTGAGGTGGAAAAAGTCTTGTGGTAACTTGTGACCGGCCAAGAGAACTGTGAACCGCAGACGTAGAAGGGCTCCTGTCTTTAGAGTGGGAGAATTTGTTTGGGTATCCTAAAAAAAATCTACACCTTAAAGTACCATCTAAGAAAGTTCCTCACAAATTTGTTGTTCCATATAAGGTAATTAAAATCCTTAATCCTGTGACGGTCAAACTCCATCCCCCGGGGGCATGGAGGATAAATAACGCCTTCCATTCCTTCTTCCTTAAAATGTTTGAGAGGATGCCTGATGCTCGTGAAATAATTGAGGTGTATTTAGAGGAGGATCGGGAGTATGAGGTTATTGGGTGCAAGACGCATCAGACGCCGGTTGCAGTATCTTGTTAAATGGAAGTGTTATGGTTTGGAGGACTACTCCTGGGTTAATATGGAAGATTTACATGCTGATCGTCTGGTAAAAACAGTTTTATCAGCAATGTCGGAGGGTTCAGTGGCCCCTCGCGGAAGGGGGGTAATGTCATGCCTCGGATTTGACCACTGAGCCACAGTCCAGTTTGAACGCTGTCCTGGTTCTGCACTCTTTGTCTCTGTGCTGACACTTTGTGTATTCATTGCCTTTCTGCCAACAAGTGTTTCCTATGCTGTAATTCATTCTGCCCTATCACCCGGCCAGTGTAACTATTTAAAGCTTCCCCGAGCCTCCATTTCCCGCTGGTGATATTTCTGAAGTGGACTCTGCTTGGAATTACAGCCCATTTGTCTTGTGTTTCTCCTGGCAGATTATGATTTTTGGTTTACCTTATTTTACGCTGTACCTTCCCCCGGTTTCTTAAGGAGGTACGTGAAGCCCTCGATGGCCACTTGGGAAACGAAGGTCCGAGTGGTCATCTGACTCATCCAGTTAGGGTAGTTATATTCTGGGTTGGGACCTCCAGTCTGTACATGTACCGGGCGGGTCAGGTGCAGTCGTTTTTAATATACCTTATTTTATGTTATTTTCCACGTGTGCACTATAGTGCGCATAACAATCACAAAGCAAGCTCATGTCACTGCACTCCCCATTACTGCAATATATGTGAATCACTGCCAATTTAATACTAAATGCCCGATTCATTACGCCTGGTGTTTTATATGTCAATCTTAAAGATGGCCGTGCATCTTAGTGGTGTCACATTCAAGGAATTGGTGGGCAAACTTTACCCTGTTTCCCATGTTCTTTACACTTCGGTGTCTCCACCAAAGACTGGAGGAAAACAGCAAAACGCACAACATTATTGAGCAACTTTTAAAAGTCACAAACGTTTTTTGCATCTCAAAGTGCAAAGTGCATTAATCCGGCAAAAATACTTTGATGAATTGGGGCCCAAGTGTATTAGCGGATCGAGTACACAAAAAACACTGAAGCTTCTTTGGCGATTGTCATGTCTGCAGTATCGGACTGAGCTACCAAGGGCCCACTAGTAATGCTGACTCTGGGGACCAACCAGTGACACTGACTCTGGGGGCCCACCAGTAACGCTGACTCTGGGGGCCCACCAGTAATGCTGACTCTGGGGGCCCACCAGTAATGCTGACTCTGGGGGCCCACCAGTAATGCTGACTCTGGGGGCCCACCAGTAGCGCTGACTCTGGGGGCCCACCAGTAGCGCTGACTCTGGGGGCCCACCAGTAACGCTGACTCTGGGGGCCCACCAGTAACGCTGACTCTGGGGGCCCACCAGTAGCGCTGACTCTGGGGGCCCACCAGTAGCGCTGACTCTGGGGGCCCACCAGTAGCGCTGACTCTGGGGGCCCACCAGTAGCGCTGACTCTGGGGGCCCACCAGTAGCGCTGACTCTGGGGGCCCACCAGTAGCGCTGACTCTGGGGGCCCACCAGTAGCGCTGACTCCGGGGGCCCACCAGTAGCGCTGACTCTGGGGGCCCACCAGTAGCGCTGACTCCGGGGGCCCACCAGTAGCGCTGACTCTGGGGGCGCACCAGTAGCGCTGACTCTGGGGGCCCACCAGAAACGCTGATTCTGGGGGCCCACCGGTAGTGCTGATTCTGGGGGCCCACCAGTAACGCTGACTCTGGGGGCCCATCAGAAACGCTGATTCTGGAGGCTCACCAGTAGTGCTGATTCTGGGGGCCCACCAGTAGCGCTGACTCTGGGGGCCCAACAGTAGCGCTGACTCTGTGGGCCCACCAGTAACACTGACTCTGGGGGCCCACCAGTAACGCTGACTCTGGGGGCCCACCAGTAACGCTGACTCTGGGGGCCCACCAGTAACGCTGACTCTGGGGGCCCACCAGTAGCGCTGACTCTGGGAGCCCACCAGTAGCGCTGACTCCGGGGGCCCACCAGTAGCGCTGACTCCGGGGGCCCACCAGTAGCGCTGACTCTGAGGCCACCATTAATGCTGACTCTAGGGGACACTGTTCAGACTCGTTCACACATTTCTCCGTTCCTCTAAGTAATACTGCAGTGGTAGTTTGTTGGGTGAATGATGAGACGCTGCTTGTTTCTGTGCATAATGAACAATGTAATGGGGCCAAATACTGATCCTATTGGGGGATAAGTGGCTCACTGCAGCACACCGGCCCACCGAGGGACTCCCCTGTTGCCCTGCCGGCCAGTCTGAGTCTGCATGTCTGTATCGTAATCTTACACTATGTGTGACTGCACACTGGGGTCTTGCTGCACGGGGGCAAGTGATTATACATGGAAGTAGATTACAGCCGGGGTCACAGGTAGCATTTTTGTTGTCCAACAAAAAAGACTCATGGTCTGGTTTAGTGTCACAAAGTGGTCATACTTAATAAAGGGCACAGGCGGGTCCCAAAGAATGACCACAAGTCGGCACCCTCCCAAATACAATCAAAACATAAAAAGAAGAGGTTTAAAGTGCAATAAAAATATATTTTATTTAGCATAATAAAGACATCATATAGGGACATGTAAATTGCATTGGATAAAGGGCGACACAATGATCCCACGAATCACAGAGAGAAATGACAGCCTGCTACGAGATATTGAAATATCGGTAAAGTCCAATGTGTGTCTACAAAGATGGACCAGATTGGAATAATTGTCTAGGACATAATAAAGGTATCTCAGAAAGCTAATAACCCATTGCTGGTAAAAGACCTGAAGCAATGGAGTGAGGATAACATGCTAATATGCATGATCGTGCAATCACAGTGCCAGTGTCAACACCGCATATTATAAAAACACAATAAGGCCTTACGGGATAACACCCCGACACAGGAATGTCATTCAGGGGACCAGGTACAATGACCTCCGACAACCACTTCGCGGTACAACGACCACTTCTTCCGGGAGCAGTGTATGTGATATTCTCAATGTGGCAGGACCTTTAAAGGACCTAAGGCCCGATCATGTGACCGCATCATAATGACAAAGACTTCACAGGCTGAAAGCGGAAATTTTTCTCAAGTTTGATTCCGACTTTATGTATCGAGCCCTGTACAAGGATCCATCAGGACTTTAAAGGCATGGTGAGCTGGAAAGTTTCTTACAACTGGGTGTAATCCTCTGTATCTGTATTATTCTGTATATATAGACTGCACAGTACCACTTCTCCTGTCCTGTATACTGTGTATAATCCTCAGTGTCTGTATTATTCTGTATATATACACTACACAGTACCACTTCTCCTGTCCTGCATACTGGTGCAATCCTCAGTATCTGTATTATTCTGTATATATACACTGCACAGTACCTCTTCTCCTGTCCTGTATACTGGGTGTAATCCTCAGCATCTGTATTATTCTGTATATATACACTGCACAGTAACACTTCTCCTGTCCTGTATACTGGGTGTAATTATCAGTGTCTGTATTATTCTGTATATATACACTACACAGTACCACTTCTCCTGTCCTGTATACTGGGTGTAATCCTCAGTATCTGTATTATTCTGTATATATACACTGCACAGTACCTCTTCTCCTGTCCTGTATACTGGGTGTAATCCTCAGCATCTGTATTATTCTGTATATATACACTGCACAGTAACACTTCTCCTGTCCTGTATACTGGGTGTAATTATCAGTGTCTGTATTATTCTGTATATATACACTGCACAGTATCACTTCTCCTGTCCTGTATACTGGGTGTAATCCTCAGTTTTTGTATTATTCTGTATATATAAACTGCACAGTACCACTTCTCCTGTCCTGTATACTGGGTGTAATTCTCAGTACCTGTGTTATTATGTATATATACAGTGCACAGTACCACTTCTCCTGTCCTGTATACTGGGTGTAATCCTCAGTACCTGTATTATTCTGATTATATAGACTGCACAGTACCACTTCTCCTGTCCTGTATACTGGGTGTAATTCTCAGTCCCTGTATTATTCTGTATATATACACTGCACAGTACCACTTCTCCTGTCCTGTATACTGGGTGTAATTCTCAGTATCTGTATTATTCTGTATATATACACTGCACAGTACCACTTCTCCTGTCCTGTATACTGGGTGTAATTCTCAGTATCTGTATTATTCTGTATATATACACTGCACAGTACCACTACTCCTGTACTGTATATATACACTGCAGAGTGCCTCTTCTGCCTTGCCAGTGATGGTGGAGCAGTCTCGCTCCTCGGAGCTGATGGTTGTTGTGTCTGGGGAGGAGCAGCCTCCGTGTTTCCGGAATGTGCAGACAGATCCGGCGTGTGGAATGTTCGTTGTGTAGTTTTCGGCGCTGTGGGATTTGCTTCCTAATTCTCTGGACGTCTGTGGTTTTTTTGTGGGTTTTTTTATACTGTATTTGGATTTACAGCTTGGTGTCTGATGTTAGTAATTAAACCCAATTTTTCCACCTTCTCTGCCGTCAGTGAATAGAAGTTTTCATATAATCCTGTTCACACATTTATTTTATTCCTCACTTACCGTATATAGCGGTAATAATTCCACAGCTTTACAGATGGGATCATCACTGTCCCCATTGGGGCTCACAATCTACATTTCCTTTCAGTCTCTGCAGTGTTAGCCACAGAGCCATCACAAGACTCTCGTGCTAAGCACTGGGCCACCATGCAGCCAGAGCTGAGGATTTGTTACTTTGTGTCAACGCAGCTGACGGCTCCTGGAAATCTGTAGGGTGACAGCACAGTCTGGTCTGTTTGACGTTACTGTATGTTCTGGTGATATAATCGCCTGTTTGTCGGGTTCCTGTGCAAGTGTCTGTCCTTAACCCTTCAGCAGGATTAGACAATGTTCTTTGTTTTCTAAAGACCCTTCAGCAGACGCCCCAGATTCCTGCATGTGGGTGCACTACATAAAGGGTCCTGGAGCATCATATAGCAGAATGGTCTTTGGTCCCACGGACACCGGGGCTTGGTCCTATGACCGCGTCATGTCTGGAGACAGATACAATCTTCAACATTCAGATAGTAACACCAAAAAGAAAATGTGGTGTAATGATGGAAGTCCTGTTACTGACATGTTATGAATAAAAAGAAGAGAGTTACTCCATATACAACGGTAATGAAGCTCTGTGCACATGACATGGAGCACCGTCCACCGGCAGAGAAGTGTGCACTGAGGAAAGTGCGGCCCCGCCAAACTAAGTAAGGTCGAAAAAAGTGTTATTCAAAATCTACCGGCAAAGAAGTGTGCACCGAGGAAAGGGCGGCTGCACCAAATTAAGAAAGATCAAAGAAAGTGTTATTTAACATTCACCAGTAAGGAAGTGCACACTGAGGAAAAAGCGGCCGCGCCAAACTAAGAAAGATCAAAGAAAGTATTATTTAAAGTCTACCGGCAGAGAAATGTGCACCGAGGAAAGAGCAGCCTCGCCAAACTAAGGAAGATCAAAGAAAGTGTTATTCAAAATCCACCAGTAGAGAAGTGTGCACTGTGCACTAAGGAAAGGGCGGCCTCGCCAAACTAAGAAAGATCAAATCAAGCGTTGTTCAAAATCCACCAGTAGAGAAGTGTGACCCGAGAAAAGGGCGGCCTCGCCAAACTAAGAAAGATCAAAGAGTGTTATTCAAAATCCACCAGTAGAACCAATATAAGATTTTAATGCATTGGTACCATACCCCGAAGGTGCTTGGTAAGCTTTTCCCTGGCATGTCAGACCAATGTTGGAGATGTGTGAGGGACAAGGGGTCTCTCATTCATATTTTTTGGGACTGTGAGGTTCTCACCCCCTTCTGGAGAGGGGTGGAGAGATTGGTCTATTAAGTTTTGGAGTTTGAGGTAGCTCTGGATCCATTTAACTACCTTCTCAATGTCCCGCCTTTAGAGACCTCAAAAAACTCAGCTAGGTTGCTCCTCCACATATGGAATTCGGCAAAGTGTTTGATAGCTTCTTTTTGGAAAAAACTTTCCCCCCTACTATTCAGGATTTGGAGTCGCGGATACAAGAAGCAAAGTGGATGGAGTACTGTCACGCTCCCCGGGTCCCCTGCCACGCTCTCCGGCTCCCCTGCCTCGCTCCCCGGCTCCTCTGCCACGCTCCCCGGCTCCCCTGCCTCGCTCCCCGGCTCCCCTGCCTCGCTCCCCAGCTCCTCTGCCAGGCGTCCCCCGCTCCACAGCCTCCAGGCCCCATCACCTGCGGTCCCCAAGCGGCCCGGTCCCCGCTCCCGGCGCCCGTCGGCAGCTCTGCTCCAGCCCGGCTCTCCTGCCTCCTGTTCACCGCTCCCTGCTCTGGCTTCTGGCACCCGGGCCTCGCGCATGCGCATTAGGGCGCGCGCGCGGTCATTGACGCTCTCTTAAAGGGCCAGTGTCCTCCAACAGGATATTGAAGAATCAGGTACAGGGTATATAGGGGGATCCTTTCCAAGTGGGCGGGGCCTGTTCTTCGTGTTTTGCTAAGCTAGGAGTCAGGTCTCCTTGTGCCTTGTGGTATACTTACCTATCTCTCTCCTAGAGCCGCTCCTGCCTCGCCAACCGGTTCTGACGATACCCGAACCCCGAACGGTGACGGTCTGCCATCCCGTCAAGTTCATACCATCTCCAATCCCTGTGGTGACCCGTCTTCTCTCTCCGTCAGTTCCGGACTCTGCCTGACGTCATCTCGGCCTCCGAACCTGAGCTCCGTCACCCGGACTACCTTCAGTGACTCCGTGGTCCCAGGGACTTCTACACTCCTCTGAACGGACTGTCCTGCTACCTGTAGTGCTCCGGCTACCGGGCACCTTGCCCTCGGTGAGGTGTTCAGCCCAGTGGATCCACCTCCTGGGTCTGCCCGTCCACCTGGCCCTAACAAGTACCTTACTGCGTATATAAACAATTGACTGGAAAAATTTCAACAAATATGGACACCGTGGGATCTTTTTATGGACATTCATAGCTAGTTGCCAGACCAAAAGATACACATACCTAAAAAAATTTTACCAGTGATTTATGGGGTTCATATTCTAATTGTCCTTCATTGCTCTTTCCGTTCCCTTCTTTCCCTGTGTCTTCCCCGAGTCAGACAGTACTGTATATCTATGTAATTCTCTTTTCTTTTTTCTATGTCTTAATGGAAATTCTTGTTAATCAATAGTTTAAAAAAAAAAAAAAAAATCCAGTAGAGAAGTGTGCACCGAGGAAAGGGGCAGCCTCGCCAAACTAAGAAAGATCAAAGAAAGTGTTATTCAAAATCCACCGTCAGAGAAGTGTGCACCAAGGAAAGGGCGGCCCCGCCAAACTAAGAAAGATCAAAGAAAGTGTTATTCAAAATCCATCAGGTAAAACCATCAACTCCTGCTATACAGTGAAGCCTTACCATAGATCTAAGGTGCAATGTCTGCAAGAAACGCATCACTTGATGGTGGACCCTTTTTTGTAGTTTTAACTTATGGGCTTTAATAAAGATTGAAGAAAATGTTATTCACTGGAGGTGCCGGCCTTTTCCTCTCGATGTCTTAATAGACATGTTCTCGGGTTCGGCTGGTCCAGCCGGACTGTAAAAAAAGTCCAATTTGGAACCAGACTTCACCTGAACTTCACCCCAAACTCCAAACCCCATAAAAAGTAACAAGCAAAAAGGTAACAATGTTATGACCTTGTCACTTTCAGGCTCCATATCTCACCATCCTCTACAGCTATGAGCGTGAGACAACCTTCATTTTATAGACAATTATCTTGGTTATCTCACATAAATCTCATGTGCAGCTATTTAGCATATGATTAGTTATGCGGATTCTCATCATGTCGCTGCATTGTTACTGTTTTGCTCCTAAAAATCTAAATTTTAATTTTTATTATTTTGTAAATCCACCTTTGACTTTCATCTCTGCCTGAATCCTTCTGGGCTCTCCATCAGATTACTGCATGTCTCCACCGAAACCTGCTCCCAGGTCTCCTACACGTTCCCAGTGTTGGTGTATACTGGTCGGCTCTCTTGGGGATGTATACTGCTTTTTCTTCACCCACAAGTGTTGGATTGGGTTAAATACACCAAAAGCACCATATTAAATAAACACCCGGGGTTCGTACCGTGATGACCCAATGGGTGAGCACAAACGCCATGATAACATGCAGAAAAAGAGGACAAATGCAAACAGATCCAAAGTTTATTAAATAGCAATAGACAAAAAGTTACAACATGAAAGTGAAATTCTGCAAACAGTCAGAAAATACACCAAAATGTCGTGACAAAGCCACACTCATTGTCAATAAATACTAAGTTGATAGTAATATGGGAAGTCAAAAAACAATATCGATCACATAAAACACAGTATATACCCAAATGATGAGCAACCAAGGTATAAAGTGCTGTAGTGCAATAAATCAGTCAATACATATCCATATGGGCAGGGAATGTGGAAAAAAGACCTCCCATACTATCGCAGAATAGACATACCTGGCCCCAAGGTAACTAGTGACCAAGTGCTGCAGCACATGCCAGACATAACATAACGTACCACCATAAATCGCCCACCTCCCTGTTTAGCTTCATTTTGCAGCTCCTCAGTCTTTATCCAGGTGGCTGAACCCAAACAGTAACACAGGCTTCGTTGGGAACAGCATGTTCAGGGTCCATGTACGGACCTCAAACTTTACAGTTCGGGTTCGCCCATCACTAGTCATTAATATTGCCTGTAAAGGGGGACCCTGCTTGTCACCCTCATCCACCGAGTGACCCTAGAACACGTTCCCAATCACCTGATGGGTCTCCTTCCTGCTTCCAGGCATACACACGGTGACACATGTAGACTAGACTTTCCCTCTTCAAGTTGTGGGTACATTTATAACAGCAAGAAACAAAATTGTTACAGTATAGATATAATATAGAGAAGGAAAAAAAAGTACAGTGCTTAAAAGGTTACAAAAAGAAGAACCAACACAAGGACACACAAGTCAAAACCAGTATGAAATGAAAAAGGATAGAGGAAGAAAGCCGTGCCAGATCGGGAGCCATAGGATAAAGGAAGAAAGCCACCCAGGTTGGGAGCCATAGGATAAAGAACGAAAGCCGTGCCGGATCGGGAGCCATAGGATAAAGGAAGAAAGTCTTGCCAGATTGGGAGCCATAGGATAAAGGAAGAAAGCCACGCTGGATCGGGAGCCATAGGATAAAGGATGAAAGCCGTGCCAGATCGGGAGCCATAGGATAAAGGAAGAAAGCCGCGCCGGATCAGAAGCCATACGTCAAAGGATGAAAGCCGCTTGAGCGGGAGCCATAGGATAAAGGATGAAAGCCGTGCCAGATCAGGAGCCATAGGATAAAGGAAGAAAGCGACTCCGGATCGGGAGCCACAGGATAAAGGAAGAAAGCCGTGCCAGATCGGGAGCCATAGGATAAAGAAAGAAAGCCGTGCCGGATCAGAAGCCATAGGATAAAGGATGAAAGCTGCCCCGGATCAGGAGCCATAGGATAAAGGAAGAAAGTCGGGCTAGATCAGGAGCAATTGGATAAAGAAAGAAAGCCGCGCTGGATAGCGAGCCATGCTGATAAGAAAAGACCATTGCATCAATTACCACAGATCGACAGGTTATTCTCTCCTGGTGTCTGACCATGAGATGTTCTGGTCCAGAGGTTAGAATGGGCATCCTCCTCACCCCTCTCCCTCGTCAGATGAGAGACGGATAGCTAATTGTATATAAGGAATCCTATTTACTGATTTATGCCATATTTCCCCAGAAAAATCTCCTTTTAGAATAATATGACCGCCATATCTCAGAACACGACTATCCACAGTTCAAGTTGCTATTACATTTTTGTGGCTTCTTAAGGCTTCGTTCCCACCATGAGCTTTTGCTGAGTTTTTGGTGTTGCAG
Organism: Anomaloglossus baeobatrachus; assembly: GCF_048569485.1. Taxonomy (NCBI): domain Eukaryota; kingdom Metazoa; phylum Chordata; class Amphibia; order Anura; family Aromobatidae; genus Anomaloglossus; species Anomaloglossus baeobatrachus. Next base: position 217,020,702 of record NC_134360.1, on the reverse strand, counting down.
TATTTTGCACCATTTCTGCACCTTGCCTTTTTATTGCGTTTTGACGCTGTTTTGTTTTGTTTTTTGTCTCTATTTGGTGTGTCACGCTTTAAATAAAGCTGCTTTGTTTTTGAAACTTAATCTTAATTGGTTTTGACAAAACTTTTTTGGCATTCATATTATTAATTATTAGTATTTATTTATAGAGCACCATTGATTCCATGGTGCTGCACATGAGAAGGGGTTACATACAGAATTACTGTACAAGTTACACTAGATAGACTGGTACAGAGGGGAAAGGACCCTGCCCCCGGGGGCTTACATTCTATAGGATATTGGGGAGAAGACAATACGTGGGGCAGTGGTGAGGCGGCAGCTCCGGACGTGGTGAGGTGGCAGCTCCGGCGGTGATGAGGCGGTAGCTTCGGCGGTGGTGAGGCGGTAGTTCCGGCGGTAGTTCCGGCGGTGGTGAAGTGACAGCTCCGTCGGTGGTGAGGCGTCAGCTCCGGGGGTGGTGTGTCAGCAGCTCCGTTAGTGGTGAGGCGGCAGCTCTGGCGGTGGTGAAGCGGCAGCTCTGGTGGTGGTGAGGTGGCAGCTCCGGCGGTGGTGTGCCGGTAGTTCCGGCGGTGGTGAGGCGGCAGCTCTGACGGTGGTGAGGCAGTGGGGTCATTGGAGATTATAGGCATTTCTGAACAGATGAGTAGGTGCGAATTACCTTTTTGTTGCGTTTACGCTGCAGAAATAAACTAATGATGTAGATTTTCCGCATGTAATGAAAGTCTATGGTGACACTTTGCACAGAAAACTCAGCGTATCCTCAGGAGAAAATTACATGTTACCGCAATGAGTTTACACAATGTAAAAATAGAAATGCAGTGTCAGGAGACTTGTATGGATCCCGCCATTCTGCTGGAACTGAAAAACATTGCGGTTGTGGCTCAGCGGAAATGTGCAGCATCAAAAACTCATCAAGGGAGCGCACATTGTAGGGATGTCAGGGAAGCCTTTCCATTGGGCCGCGATGTCCCTGATATGGACAGAAATGGCCAGTCTGCCAAGCTGCCATCTTTCTTCCTTCATATTTTAGCGCCTCTAAGGGGTACTTTGCACGTTGCAACATCGTTACTGCGATCTCGTCTGGGTCAAATCGAAAGTGACGCACATCCGGCGCTGCAACGTGTAAAGCCTACATGCACCGATAAACGATCGCAAAAGCTTCGAAAATCGGTGATCTGTGTAGTGTCGGTCATTTTCGCTGCAGCGACAGGTACGATGTTGTTCCTCGTTCCTGCGGCAGCACACATCGCTGTGTATGAAGCCGCAGGTGCGAGGAACATCTCCTTACCTGCGTCCCACCTGCAATGAGGAAGGAAGAAGGTGGGCGGGATGTTTCCCGCTCATCTCCGCCCCTCCGCTTCTATTGGCCGCCTGCCGTGTGACGTCGCTGTGATGCCGCACGACCCGCCCCCTTAGGAAGGAGGCAGGTCTGTGACGGGGTATGCGGCAGAGCAGTAAGGGATGCCAGGCCAAGGAACAATTCAAAGGGCTTTATTGGAACCACAAAGATAAAGCTAAAGCACTAAACATAAATATAAATCCTTAAAGTCTGCAAGGAGTCTACAACAAAACAAAAGATCTAGTGGCACCTCCCGGTATTCCGATGATAGGGAAAATATGGCAATGGTCCTTATGAGTTCCTTGAGTCCAACAGGGTGAACAACAAAATGCAATCCCACGTGGCCACTGATCTCCAGTCTGTGACAGTCCATACACAGGTTCTAGGATCCAGCCTCAGCAATAGATCCTAGTCCTCCAGCCGAGATCCAACTAACTGAACTAACATGGGTCTCATTGTTCTTCTCTCCTGGGATCAGCCCCTTAGGTGGGCAGAAGAGTCCAACTCCGCCTGGACACTTGATACATGAATGGACTTTAGACTGCTGGCTCTGTCTTGTTCACCAAGTTGTAGATTGGAGAAGTCCCATGCTGAGAAGAACAAACAATCTCCCAGCAGAAGCAGTACAAAGGAGAGACAGACTATTACACCATGAGCACAGGCGGGAGAGGGACACGCTGTTACAACCCCTTCCCCCCTTAATTTGTGTACAGACTAGTGACCTCAACAGGTCGCTTGTCAAGTACACGTAAACATGTGTACCCTTACTCAGAGCTCCTCCTGGCTGGACAATCCATCTGCATTTTGGGTGTTGGCTCCAGGTTCTTTAGTGTATGGTGAAGATGTAGGGTTGAATGTTCGGCTCCAGTTTGTATCCTCCTTCACTTAAACTCTGCTTCCTGCACCCACAAATTGGCATTGTATATCTCCCACATCATTGCCTAGGAGAATGTCTGCAGGAAGGCCGCTCATCACACCGATTATGCATTGTTTTGCCCCAAAGCCATAATCCAGGGTAACACTTGCTCTTGGAATCTCTGAGTCCCCCAGCCAATTCAATGGCAATTCCTGGTCCCTTTTGCATTGCTTCTGGTTGAATTACTCGGGGATCTGCTATGGTGAGAAAAGCCCCAGTGTCACGAAAGCCAACAACTTTTTATCCATCCAGCATGACCTCCTGTAGATGTTTATGCTGAAGATCAGAAGAACGGGTGGCTGTGGCTCGCACCCCATAGACTCCTGGTAGAGAAGTCAACATATCAGAGTCACTTGGCAAATCATCAGGGCCTGAATCCAGCTATTCTCCTACTGAGTGTGTCTGTAGATAATGGACAGGCAAAGGTGGTCTGCAGCTGTTCTGCCTCCGAACACCTGGACAGTGAGCATTTAGATGACCAGGCTGCTCACATCGATAACATCTGCGTTGCGTCTCACTCCTTCCAGTTTGCCTTCTGGAGAAGTAGGTAGGAGACCTTGGTGACTGATATTGAGGGGCAGGTGCTGGAGGTGGTTGTCGATTTGAAGGATGACTCCGCTGGATAGATGGGCATGTGGCCCGCAGATGCCCGGGATGCCCACAGCTATAACATCTTCGCTCTTCTACCTTCTCTCTTCGTCGCATTCCAGAAAATGTGGTAGAAACAACTGGATGCACATTCACACTGGTATCCACATGAGGTGGTGATCTAGGAGGTCGAGGAACATTGGGCACTGAAGGACAAGGAACCTCTGGTGTTGGGGAGCTGGTCATTTTTTCTCCCTCTACTAGCAGCTTCTTCCACTGAGGTTTTATAGTGAGCACCTCATCAGCTAGAGCAGCAGCTTGTTCCACTGTCTCTGGTCTCTTCTCGCGCACCCATTCCCGGATCTCAGTAGGGCACTTGGCATAAAACTGTTCTTTTAGGATGACCTGGATGAACGTCTCCCAAGTTAAGGCCCCCTCTCCCATCAGCCAGCGATGGCATACTTGTTTCAGTCTGTGGGCATACATCTTGAAAGACACTTCCCCATCACAGGCTAACGTACAGAACTGAATCTTATAAGTATCTGGGGTCACAGCATACTGTTCTAGAATGGTCTGTTTTATCTCCCCATACTCACAATTCCACTCAGGGTCCATAGCTCTATAGGCGTCGGCAGCTCCACCCTCCAAGAGGCCCACCAGGTGTCTGACTCACTCTCTTTCTGGGACTTCCATTAATCGGCACTGATGCTCAAAGTCCTGGAAGAAGCCCTCAATGTCGCCTGCAGCTTCATTAAATGGCTTAAAGTCCTTGCGGGACACTCTGCAGAATTCTCTCATAGTGGGTGCAGTGGTTACAGTTTGTCTGGAGCCCCTAGCTGCTTCCACAGCAAATCTCCTCTCCAGCAATGCTGCCCTCTCTTGAGCTCTGCAAATGGCATCCCTCTTATCTTCTATGGTGGCCTTATCTCCAAGCACTGCCATCTCCTCCTCATACCACACAACCCATTGACATTTTTGGGTATTTACCTCCAGCTCCAGTCTTTCCTCCCCTTGCTGTGGAAATTGTTCCTCGGTGCCATCTTGCAGGCAAGCGTTTTACAAAAAAAGGAGGTGAGCCAGCACTGCTTATGAATGGCATGCAACAATGAAGAAATAAAAAGTGTAATATTCACAAATTCATTCCTACTGTAACAATTCAATGAGATTTTTTACAAATGATTGATCAATGATTTGAGCCCCCCTGCCCCGTCACGGCAAATCTCTATAGGGGGGTCCCTAACGCTATATTATAAATTATTATGTACCATAAGGTCTCATATAATGAGTAGGACCATATGAAAACACCACTTACCCGAGACATGTCTGAACCGCTCCCATGCTGCCAGGACTGACAACCGCGAATAAAGGCAGCCCAGGTGCCAGTGTGTGTGGCAGAACCACACACACCAGCACAATGTCAGGACTGGCCCTCACAGTGCCAGACCAGCAAACATGGATGAGGGCAGAACAAGGTTCAGGCAGGTGGTGTTTAAATAATGATGCCTTGGAGCAGGAGGCGGTGGCTGTGTGTGAACAAGCACCAAATCATTATATGAGACCTTATGGTACATAATAATTTATAATATAGCGTTAGGGACCCCCCAATAGAGATTTGCCGTGACGGGGCAGCGGGGCTCAAATCATTGATCAATCATTTGCAAAAAATCTCATTGAATTGTTACAGTAGGAATGAATGTGTGAATATTACACTTTTTATTTCTTCATTGTTGCATGCCATTCATAAGCAGTGCTGGCTCCCCTTCTTTTTTCGTTTACTGGTCAGGTGGTTGACCGCCACCATGCCGTGCACGCCCAGTGTGGTTTGCAAATTCCTTCTGTCGCCATCAAAATTCAGTTTGGTGCTTGTTCACACACAGCCACCGCCTCCTGCTCCAAGGCATCATTATTTAAACACCACCTGCCTGAACCTTGTTCCGCCCTCATCCATGTTTGCTGGTCTGGCACTGTGAGGGCCGGTCCTGACATTGTGCTGGTGTGTGTGGTTCTGCCACACACACTGGCACCTGGGCTGCCTTTATTCGCGGTTGTCAGTCCTGGCAGCATGGGAGCGGTTCAGACATGTCTCGGGTAAGTGATGTTTTCATATGGTCCTGCTCATTATATGAGACCTTATGGTACATAATAATTTATAAATATAGCGTTAGGGACCCCCCTATAGAGATTTGCCGTGACGGGGCAGGGGGGCTCAAATCATTGATCAGTCATTTGCAAAAAATCTCATTGAATTGTTACAGTAGGAATGAATTTGTGAATATTACACTTTTTATTTCTTCATTGTTGCATGCCATTCATAAGCAGTGCTGGCTCCCCTCCTTTAAGCGTTTTACAAATCCTTAATTAGTTGCTTCTTGGAGAGTCCTTTGTAGTCAACTCCTAATTCACGGGCCTTTGTTTTGAGGTTCCACATAGTACACTTCCTGTATCCTGAGGTTCTGGTTTCAGACGTTGATGGGCCGTTGTCCTCCATTCTTTCTGCTCTGATCCCGCCACTGCCAACCAGTTTGTGACGGGGTATGCGGCAGAGCAGTAAGGGACGCTAGGCCAAGGAACAATCCAAAGGGCTTTATTGGAACCCCAAAGATAAAGCACCAAACATAAATATAAATCCTTAAAGTCTGCAAGGAGTCCACAACAAAACAAAAGATCCAGGGGCACCTCCTGGTATTCCGATGATAGGGAAAATATGGCAATGGTCCTTATGAGTTCCTTGAGTCCAGCAGGGTGAACAACAAAATGCAATCCCACGTGGCTACTGATCTCCAGTCTGTGACAGTCCATACACAGGCTCTAGGATCCAGCCTCAGCAATAGATCCTAGTCCTTCTCCAGCCGAGATCCAACTAACTGAACTAACATGGGTCTCATTGTTCTTTTCTCCTGGGATCAGCCCCTTAGGTGGGCAGAAGAGTCCAACTCCTCCTGGACACTTGATACATGAATGGACTTTAGACTCCTAGCTCTGTCTTGTTTACCAAGTTGTAGATTGGAGAAGTCCCATGCTGAGAAGAACAAACAATCTCCCAGCAGAAGCAGTACAAAGGAGAGACAGACTATTACACCATGAGCACAGGCGGGGGAGGGACACGCTGTTACAGGGTTGCCGGCCAGAGCGACGTCGCAGGGCAGGTAAGGGCATGTGAAGCTGCCGTAGCGATAATGTTCGCTACGGCAGCTATCAAAAGATATCGCATCTGAGACGGGGCGGGTACTATTGCGCTCGGCATCGCTACAATCGGCTAGCGATGTCGCAACGTGCAAAGTACCCCTAAGAGCGAGGAGTCGTCCGGTCTAAAGTGACACCAGAAGCTCGCTGCCGTTTACTCGCTAATTTATCTCTTTCTCATGGAGGAGACGCTCCAGGTGTCCAGTGATAGCAATTCCGTAACAATATACAAATGATGAAAAAAGACGAACAACATTTTCAAAACTTTTTAGATTTATTCAATAGTAATAACAATATTTCTTTAGACATCACAGAGCAACATCGTTCACCAGTTACAGGGGGAGTGGGGGTCCGGCTCACAAGCTACAATCTACCGTATAAGGAATTAGGGGGACGCGATAGAACACGCTGGTCATGTGCGGTCCGGACATCATATAATAAATAGGAGCAGTCATCAGCCGGGATCTGTGTGATACAGGGACCAGGTAGGGAGGACATGATGTTAGAGGCAATGGATAGACAATCCCTGGTATTATGAAGTAATGGGGTGATGTCAGGAGATGAGGTGTATAACTGGTGTCATCAGCAGAGATATGGCACTGGAGACCAAATCTGCTGATGGTTTGTCCAATGGGGGCGGTGTATAGAGAGAAGAGGAGAGGGCCTAGGACTGACCCTGAGGAGCGCCGACAGTAAGAGGAGTGGACCTAGGACTGAACCCTGAGGAACCCCGCCAGTAAGAGGAGGGGTCCTAGGACTGAACCCTGATGAAAGCAGACATTAAGAGGAGGGGAGCTAGGACTGAACCCTGAAGAACTCTGACAGTAAAAGGAGGGTATATAGAACTGAACCCAGAGGAAAGCGGACAGTAAGAAGAGGGGATGTAGGACTGAACTCTGAGGAACCCCTGCTAGTAAGAGTAAGAGGCCTAGGACTGAACCCTGAGTTACCACAGCAGTTAGACTATGTGCCCACGGGACAACGTACCCCCGGATTTTGCCGCAGGTTTATCGCAGCTGCCCCCCGGATTCCGCAGCTATCCATTGCTGCGGTATTTCTGCGGAGTTGTTGCGGTAAACCTGCGGAAACAGTACCGATTTCATGCAGAATTCCTGCGGAATTCTCGCCCTGTATCTCCATAGTGGAGGAGCGGGAATTCCGTAGATATTTCCGCATGAATAATTGACATGCAGTTACGTGCGGCTGCGGGAAATTTGGAGCATTTTCCGCAGCCACAGAATACCGCACCATTGATACAGCACTCCCCAAATCCGATAGGGTAACATGGGGAGTGTCTGTACTTGCTAGAACCTGCGGATTTATCTAGAACATCGAGAAAAATCTGCGGCAAAATCTGCGGGAACGTTGTCCCATGGCCACATAGCCTAAGAGGAAGGGGCCTAGGACTGAACCCTGAGGAACCCCGCCAGTAAGAGGAGTGGACCTAGGACTGAGCCCTGAGGAACCTCGCTAGTAAGAGGAAAGAACCTAGGGCTGATCCTTGAGGAACCCCAACAGTAAGTGGAAGAAGAGCCGGCATTGAATATGAGCGCCTTGTGCAGAAATCCTGCCACTTCTGGCCTCCGATGCTATTACTGAGGTTATTAATGGTCGTTTGAGCAAGGTTCTGTCATGGAGGTTTTTTTTTTTACAAATCATCAGGATTTACTGCTGGCAGCTCCTGTGTAATTACCGAGCAAAGTTGTGCTCGATGGAGACAAGTCCGGAGACGCTGCAGCCATGGGAGCAGGTTTAGACCATGCAGGTGGCTCACAGTAGTACGAGGAACATGAGGTCTGGAGTTCTGGTGTACAAAAAAATGGCTCCTGGACAATTTGGAGAAATGGCTGCACCAATGATTCTACGACCAAATCAATGTAACACTGAGCTGTTAGTGATCTGGAAAGAAGACTAGAGGGGGCAGTCTACTGAGCATAACCAAAACCATAATCCCGGGAGTTTGATTGGTGTTGTGTTCCCTCATGAAGCCTCTTCATAGTGTTGACCACGAAGCCTTTTCAAATTCCATGAATGGTGCAAAGTGATCAATTCACTGGTACAAGTGAAATTAGATGTAATTTACCGAGTAATGTGTCATACAGCAGCGACACAAACGCTAAGAGACGATCAGCCAGTTACAAGTGTGCACTGACCTCTTCCCACCACCCTGAAAGGAGGTCATCGTAGAGGGCAAGACGGTAGTGGATGCTGTAGAGGAGGAGGCCTGTCCTTTTCAGCAATGAATCTGTCTGCAATGAAAAGGCCTTCATGAGGGAGCATGAAAGTGTCCCAAGACCTGTTTTTTCAACACAACGCTAGACCACATGTTCCTCATTTTGCTGTAAGTAGCCTGTGTGACACCCCAGGACTATCAGGTCGTCACAGGGTATTGCGCAATCTGCCCTCCCGTGCAATGTCAACTTCCTTCTTGGTTATGGGTCCCCAACTACATGGTGTTGCCTACATCAGCTAATTAAATCCTAGGTACACTCTGCACCACACCCACCAAGCACACCAGTGGACGGCCTGAATGGAATAGGGTCGCCCACCTGGGCGGTTGGTTGTGGGGAGGTCAGGAGTGTCAGGAGTAGGGAGAAGTTTGTTGGAAGTGAAGGAGAGAGGAGGTCAGGAGCAGGAAGCTATCTAGGTAGCAAACAGTGGTCTGGGCCTAGAGGACCTAGACCCCCGGTCACAGGAGATCGTGGCAAGAGGCACGGAACTGTCGAGGAGGACAGCCGGCGGCCTTGCACCATCACCGTGCTGGGAACGAGGCACGACGGGGTACGTGGACCCTAGGTCAGGGAGTAGCTTCAGGCAACCTGACAAATTACCCGACGAGAACGGAGCCTTCAAGATCCGCTCTCCACCAGCTCCAAAATCGGGGTACTAGTGCAATGAGGGGGATAGGACTTTCCACTCAAACGGTGCAGAAAATCCCAAGTGTGAACCCTGAGAGAAAGCTCCCACACTTAGCCATAGTGGGGAGCGGGACCTGGCAAGTTCCATACTACTGGGACCAACAGAGAAGTAAACTAAGTGCCAGGAGGCAGGTCACAGATCACCAGGCAACACCATCAGGGATGGGACCCAAACTAGCTCCCCTCAGCGGCAGCGGTATCCATAACTTTGGTTTATCCAGTTGTCGGTGTCAGCTTAATGGACTGAGTACGCAAGTGACCCCTTTCGCACCTAACGGCACTTCCCCCTCACCATCACTGAGTCCCGGGGCATCCCCCTTACCTGTGGAGGGTTCTAACACCTGGCTGCCCCATTCCATCACCCCCGGGTACTCCCAACTGCAGCGGTGGTACTCCAAATTACCACATACCACGGGTGGCGTCACAAACTTTAACACAATCGCCTGTAAATACCCCCTTCATTTGAGTGGCCGCACGACACCCAGGTCCAGAGACCCCTCGAGCCACCACGGATCTGGATCCGAGCAGACCGGCTGCTGGCACGGGGACGGCACACCTGCATGGCCTAACACTGCTCCCCTGGCTGCAGTGTCTCCAGACTGGTCTCCTGTGGCTGCAGCATCTCCGGACTGGTCTCCTATGGCTGCAGCGTCTCCGGACTGGTCTATTTTGTCTGCAGCATCTCCGGATTTCTCTCCCCTGGCTGCAGCACCTCCAGACTTGTCTCCGGTGGCTGCAGCGTCTCTGGACTTCTCTCCGGTGGCTGCAGCGTCTCCGGACTTGTCTCCGGTGGCTGCAGCGTCTCCGGACTTGCCTCCCGTGGTTGCAGAATCTCCAGACTTGTCTACCATGGCTGCACTGTCTATGGACTTATCTCCTATGACTGCAGTGTCTCTGGTCTTGTCTTTATCATGCACATCGGGGACATCTTTGGTCAGTGATTACACAGGAGCTGCCGGCAGCGGATCTTGATTTGTACATTCAGAGGCAGAACCTTCCTCAGACGACTAGTAATGACCTCAGACATCCGGAGGTTGTAATAATGTTGTGTCCATTTCTCATCACTTACAGGTCAATGATGTCTCCATCCGGTGGTTTCCAGAATTCCACCATGTCTTCTTCTTGGTGTTATAATATCAGGAGCATCGAAGCCTTCTGTCTCTGTCTCTACTGCAGTTGGTGAAGGGTTAACGTGAAGGGTGACATAACTCCTGTTCAGATTTGTTGGGCTCATCACCCAGCTGCTGGTGTAGCCTGAGGTGCCATCATTCAGTCAATGATAGGTTGATGGATTCTTGCAGGACGAGTTGGGACCAGTTAATTTGTGGAAGATTTCTGCTCCACGTCTGCTTGGAAATCTTAAAGGAGTAGCTGCAGATTTTTAGTGAGCATTTCCTCTTCTGATGTCACCCAGCTTTCCAAGGATCAGATATTAATAACATGGGATGCGTAATTTCAGCTGATCAGATTTTAGGGGGCATTCTTGGCGATCTGATTGATTTACTTTAGTTTTCATTCTCCATTTTACAATCCCACTGCTGTCACTTCCAGGACCCCAATCCTTGCACCTCTCCGCCACCCTTGAACCTCTCCGCCAGCCTTGCACTTCTCAGCCAGCCTTGCACTTCTCCCCCAGCCTTCTACCTCTCCACCAGCCTTGCACCTCTCCACCAGCCTTGCACTTCTCAGCCAGCCTTGCACTTCATCCCCAGCCTTGCACCTCTCCACCAGCCTTGCACTTCATCCCCAGCCTTGCACCTCTCCACCAGCCTTGCACCTCTCCACCAGCCTTGCACTTCTCCCCCAGCGTTCTACCTCTCCACCAGCTTTCTACCTCACTGCCAGCCTTGCACTTCTCAGCCAGCCTTGCACTTCTCAGCCAGCCTTGCACTTCATCCCCAGCCTTGCACCTCTCCACCAGCCTTGCACCTCTCCACCAGCCTTGCACTTCTCCCCCAGCCTTCTACCTCTCCACCAGCCTTGCTCTTCTCAGCCAGCCTTGCACCTCTCCGCCAACCTTGCACCTCTCCGCCAGCCTTGCACTTCTCCGCCAGCCTTGCACTTCTCCGCCAGCCTTGCACTTCTCCACCAGCCTTGCACCTCTCCGCCAGCCTTCCATCTCTCTGCCAGCCTTGCACTTTTCCCCCAGTCTTGCACTTCTCAGACACCCTTGTACTTCTCCCCCATCCTTCCACCTCTCCGCCTGCCTTGCACTTCTCCCCGAGCCTTGCACCTCTCCGCCAGCCTTTTACCTCTCTGCCAGCCTTCCACCTCTCTACCAGCCTTGCACTTCTCAGCCAGGCTTGCACTTCTCAGCCAGCCTTGCACCTCTCCACCAGCCTTGCACCTCTGTCCCAGCCTTGCACCTCTCTCCCAGCCTTGCACCTCTCTCCCAGCCTTGCACTTTTGCCCTAGTCTTGCACCTCTCTTCCAGCCTTTCTCACCCAGGATTGCACCTCTCTCCCAGCCTTGCACTTCCTCGCCAGCCTTGCACTTCTCCCCCAGTCTTACATTTCTCCTCCAGTCTTACACTTCTCCCCCAGTCTTGCACCTCTCCGCTAGCCTTGCACCTCTCCACCAGCCTTGCTCCTTTCCACCAGCCTTGCACCTCTCCGCCAGCCTTGCACTTCTCAGCCAGCCTTGCACTTCTCCCCCAGCTTTGCACCTCTCCACCAGCCTTGCACCTCTCCACCAGCCTTGCACCTCTCTCTTAGCCTTGCACCTTTCTCCCAGCCTTGCACCTCTCCTCCAGCCTTGCACTTCTCACCCAGGATTGCACCTCTCTCCCAGCCTTGCACTTCCTCGCCAGCCTTGCACTTCTCCCCCAGTCTTGCACCTCTCCACCAGCCTTGCACCTCTGTCCCAGCCTTGCACTTCTCCCCCAGCCTTGCACTTATCCCCCAGCCTTGCACCTCTCCACCAGCCTTGCACTTCCTCGCCAGCCTTGCACTTCTCCCCCAGTCTTGCACATCACCAGCCTTGCTCCTCTCCACCAGCCTTGCACCTCTCTGCCAGCCTTGCTCCTCTCCACCAGCCTTGCACCTCTCTGCCAGCCTTGCTCCTCTCCCCCAGCCTTGCACCTCTCCACCAGCCTTGCACTTCCTCGCCAGCCTTGCACATCACCAGCCTTGCTCCTCTCCACCAGCCTTGCACATCACCAGCCTTGCTCCTCTCCACCAGCCTTGCACCTCTCTGCCAGCCTTGCTGCTCTCTGCCAGCCTTGCACTTCTCCGCCATAGGCAAGTATGGAACATTGCGGATACAAAGTACTTGGGACTGTGATGTTTTTGTGCCCGTTTATTGCCTGCGAAGTCGCCGGCAGGGTGACATCAAGCCCAACCATGACACCCAGCGGCTGTGGAACAAGAATTGTAAAAATGTCTAGTGCTCTTCATGCGATATGTCGTATCATCGAGTAGAACGCAGAGACAAATTGTTTCCAAGTGTAAACTTTTATCATCTTCGTGGTGAGGCGTTTTCTTGATGCGTAGCATTTTGTGGAATGGACACGGCTCAGGTATCCACAGATGAAAGGCTCAAACATTAACCAGAATCAGATGGCAGCACAGAAGATACTTGGAAAGAGAACAGAGGCTCTGGTGGTCAGGCATCAGGCTGCTGGCCCCTTAACTTAACTCAGTAATGCCCAATAGTCGATTGGGACACATAGGCTCTCCCCATGCCAGGCAGGGGCTGGGGGTGGTATAGCATAGGGCGGAGGCGTAGGAGGGGAAGGGGGTATCAAATCACATGCTGAAGGCCAGCCCAGGAGACAGAAGAGAATGAGAGCTCAGCCCTCCCTTCTCATAAAGTGCAGCAGGCGGGGGGCACAGCAGACCCCCAGCCTCTCAGCTCACTGCAAACTTATCATCTGCCAGCAAAAGCGGTGCACCAGTAATAGCCCAGCAGTGTCTAGACCTGGGGGCACGGAGGGGGCATCCGATGGTCTCTTATGTGACCTTATCCTCTACTTTACATAGGGACAGCAGCACAAGGACTACTTCTGATACCACCATCCTGTTTGGATATAGAGGACACTTCTGATACCACCATCCTGCCTGGCCATACAGGGCACCTCTGATACCACCACCATGCCTGGATATAGAGGACACTTCTGATACCACCACCCTGCCTGGATATAGAGGACACTTCTGATACCACCATCCTGCCTGGCCATACAGGGCACCTCTGATACCACCACCCTGCCTGGATATAGAGGACACTTCTGATACCACCATCCTGCCTGGATATAGAGGACACCTCTGATACCACCATCCTGCCTGGCCATACAGGGCACCTCTGATACCACCACCCTGCCTGGATATAGAGGACACCTCTGATACCACCACCCTGCCTGGATATAGAGGACACTTATGGTACCACCACCCTGTTTGGATATAGAGGACACTTCTGATATCACCATCGTGCCTGGCCATCCAGGGCACCTCTGATACCACCACCCTGTCTGGATATAGAGGACACTTCTGATACCACCACCCTGCCTGGATATAGAGGACACTTCTGATACCACCATCCTGCCTGGATATAGAGGACACTTATGGTACCACCACCCTGTTTGGATATAGAGGACACTTCTGATATCACCATCGTGCCTGGCCATACAGGGCACCTCTGATACCACCACCCTGTCTGGATATAGCGGACACCTCTGATACCACCACCCTGCCTGGATATAGCGGACACTTCTGGCACCACCACCCTGCCTGGATATAGCGGACACCTCTGATACCACCATCTTACCTGGTCATACAGGGCACCTCTGATACCACCATCCTGCCTGGATATAGCGGACACTTCTGGCACCACCACCCTGCCTGGATATAGCGGACACCTCTGATACCACCACCGTGCCTGGATACAGCGGACACCTCTGATACCACCACCCTACCTGGATATAGCGGACACCTCTGATACCACCATCTTACCTGGTCATACAGGGCACCTCTGATACCACTACCTTGCCTGGATATAGAGGACACCTCTGACACCACCACCGTGCTTGGTCACACAGGGCACCTCTGATACCACCATCTTGCCTGGTCATACAGGACACCTCTGATACCACCACCCTGCCTGGATATAGAGGACACCTCTGATACCACCATCCTGCCTGGTCATACAGGGCACCTCTGATACTACCACCCTCCCAACCTGGGCATACAGGGCATCTCTGATACGATCACCCTGCCTGGACAGACGCGCCACTTCTGATACAACCATCCTGTACGGGCATATATGATACCATCACCCAGCCTGGGCATACTTTGCTCTTAGCCAGGTGATCCTGGAAGAAAAGGCAAACGTTTCAGGATTTTGCATATTTCTGTGCACTTGTCCAGTAGCATTTTTCACAGTGGCACCATGGTAGGTAGCTGGGTACTGTCCTCCCTCCTTTGTTTGCTGATCATTGTGCACCTGGGCCTTTCTCTGAACCCTCAGGACAACACCTGTGAGGCCAATGGTAGCATCTACTATGTTGGGGAGTGGTACTTTCTGGACTCAGATCACTGCACCCAGTGTGAGTGCACCCTGGAGGGCCAAGCCTGTGCCAGGACAGAATGCACTGCTCTGCCACCCGCCTGCATGCATGTCAGCCACTACCCCACTGACTGCTGCCCACGCTGTGAGAAGATCGGCTGTGAGTACAGGGGAGAAGTTTACGAACTCGGGGAGAACTTCCAGGTAACTAGCTGTATGTCTTACCCCTCTGGACCATGCCCTGTCTGTCCATTATCTTTCATGTTAACTGCTCGACTGATCGTAAAATGCTGGAGAATATACAGGGGGCAAAACAAGTAATATAATCTACAGCTACCCCATAATCCGAGGAGCTCCCACCTCCACAACATGCGACATATTGCAACTGTGATAAGCAAAAGGGGCACATACTAGTATGATGTCCCCACTATACCTTCCCCACACACAGTATGATGTCCCCACTATACATTCCCCACACACAGTATGATGTCCCCACAGTACATTCCTCCACACACAGTATGATGTCCCCACAGTACATTCCCTCGCACACAGTATGATGTCCCCACAGTACATTCCCCCCACACACAGTATGATGTCCTCACAGTACATTCCTCCACACACAGTATGATGTCCCCCACAGTACATCCCCCCCACACACAGTATGATGTCTGCACAGTACATTCCCTCGCACACAGTATGATGTCTGCACAGTACATTCCCTCGCACACAGTATGATGTCCCCACAGTACATTCCTCCACACACAGTATGATGTCCCCACAGTACATTCCTCCACACACAGTATGATGTCCCCCACAGTACATCCCCCCACACACAGTATGATGTCCTCACTGTACATCCCCCCCACACACAGTATGATGTCCCCACAATACATTCCTCCACACACAGTATGATGTCCCCACTATACCTTCCCCACAGACAGTATGATGTCCCCACAGTACATTCCTCCACACACAGTATGATGTCCCCACTATACCTTCCCCACACAGAGTATGATGTCCTCACAGTACATTCCTCCACACACAGTATGATGTCCCCCACAGTACATCCCCCCCACACACAGTATGATGTCCTCACTGTACATCCCCCCCACACACAGTATGATGTCCCCACAATACATTCCTCCACACACAGTATGATGTCCCCACTATACCTTCCCCACAGACAGTATGATGTCCCCACAGTACATTCCTCCACACACAGTATGATGTCCCCACTATACCTTCCCCACACAGAGTATGATGTCCTCACAGTACATTCCTCCACACACAGTATGATGTCCCCCACAGTACATCCCCCCCACACACAGTATGATGTCTGCACAGTACATTCCCTCGCACACAGTATGATGTCTGCACAGTACATTCCCTCGCACACAGTATGATGTCCCCACAGTACATTCCTCCACACACAGTATGATGTCCTCACAGTACATTCCTCCACACACAGTATGATGTCCCCCACAGTACATCCCCCACACACACAGTATGATGTCCTCACTGTACATCCCCCCCACACACAGTATGATGTCCCCACAATACATTCCTCCACACACAGTATGATGTCTCCACTATACCTTCCCCACAGACAGTATGATGTCCCCACAGTACATTCCTCCACACACAGTATGATGTCCCCACTATACCTTCCCCACACACAGTATGATGTCCTCACAGTACATTCCTCCACACACAGTATGATGTCCCCACAGTACATTCCTCCACACACAGTATGATGTCCCCACAGTACATTCCTCCACACACAGTATGATGTCCTCACAATACATTCCCCTACACACAGAATGATATCCTCACTGGTGACACACATTGAAAATAATGATTTTTGGAACCCTATGTAAATTAACGATGTAGCTAAACTCTTAGGGGTACTTTGCACATTGCGACATCGCTAGCATCGGCTAGCGATGCCGAGCGCGATAGTACCCGCCCCCGTCGCACATGCGATATCTTGTCATAGCTGCCGTAGTGAACATTACCGCTACGGCAGTTTCACATGCACTTACCGTGCGTCACAGCGACGTCACACGGCAGGTGGCCAATCGAAGCGGAGGGGCGGAGATGAGCGGGACGTCAACATCCCGCCCACTTCCTTCATTCCGCATAGCCGGTGGACGCAGGTAAGGAGATGTTCCTCGCTCCTGCGGCTTCACACACAGCGATGTGTGCTGCCGCAGGAACGAGGAACAACATCGTATCTCCTATTGATGCGACATTATGAAAATGACCGACGCTACACAGATCACCGATTTTCGACGCTTTTGCGATCGTTTATCGACGCATCTAGGCTTTACACGTTGCGACGTCGTTACCGGCGCCGGCTGTGCGTCACTTTCGATTTGACCCCGACGATATCGCAGTAGCGATGTTGCAGTGTGTAAAGTACCCCTTAGCCGATGGCAATTTTGGTCAAGGAACCAAGTGAACCATCTTGCTGAAATGGTCCACCACCACCCATATTACAGTATTACCAGCTAAAAAAGGCACAAGAATGGAAGTAACCATCTTTCTTTTGTGAAAGGACAGCAGCCATCCTCACAGAAGAGGCGTCTTCCTCAATCACAAAAGGCAAATCAATACTGGGTTGACCAAGGACCGGAGCCTAAGGGGTGCTTCACACACAGCGAGCTCACTGCCGAGATCGCTGCTGAGTCACGTTTTTTGTGATGCAGCAGTGACCTCATTAGCGATCTCGCTGTGTGTGACACTGAGCAGCGATCTGGCCCCTGCTGCGAGATCGCTGCTTGTTACACACAGCCCTGGTTCGTTTTCTTCAAAGGCGCTCTCCCACTGTGACACACAGATCGCTGTGTGTGACAGCGAGAGAGCGACAAATGAAGCGAGCAGGGAGCAGGAGCCGGCATCTGGCAGCTGCGGTAAGCTGTAACCAAGATAAACATCGGGTAACCAAGGTGGTTACCCGATATTTACCTTAGTTACCAGCCTCTGCAGCTCTCACGCTGCCTCTGCTGCCGGCTCCGGCTCTCTGCACATGTAGCTGTTGTACACATCGGGTTAATTAACCCGATGTGTACAGCAGCTAGGAGAGCAAGGAGCCAGCGCTAAGCAGTGTGCGCGGCTCCCTGCTCTCTGCACATGTAGCTGCATTACACATCGGGTTAATTAACCCGATGTGTACTGTAGCTAGGAGAGCAAGGAGCCAGCGCTCAGTGTGCGCGGCTCCCTGCACACACAGCTAAGCGGTGTGCGCTGGTAACTAATGTAAACATCGGGTAACCATACCCGATGTTTACCTTAGTTACCAGTCTCCGCAGCTTCCAGACGGCGGCTCCGTGCAAGCGCAGCGTCGCTTGCACGTCGCTGCTGGCTGGGGGCTGTTCACTGGTCGCTGGTGAGATCTGCCTGTTTGACAGCTCACCAGCGACCATGTAGCGATGCAGCAGCGATCCTGACCAGGTCAGATCGCTGGTCGGATCGCTGCTGCATCGCTAAGTGTGAAGGTACCCTTAGAAAAAGCTGTCTTGAGAGCAGCACCAACAGCCTCAGTAGACCAGGAGGAAAAGTCAGTCGCCTTCTTAGTCATATCAGTAAGAGGTTTGACCATGAATGAGAAGTTCTTAATGAACTTTCAATATTAATTTGTAAAAACCTAAGAATCTCTGTAGGGATTTAAGATTAGGAGGATGTACCCAGTCAAGGATGACTTGTACCTTAACGGGATCCATCTGAAACCCTGATGCGCAAACCAAAAGACTCAAAAACTAAGTCTGATGAACCTCAAATTGACATTTCTCTAGGTTGGCAAATAAATGATTGTCCCAAAGAACTTGGAGAACCTGAAGAACATGCTCCCGATGCTCCTAACAAGAACCTGAGTAAAGTAAGATGTCATTCAAGTATATCATTACAAATCTACTCACAAAGGAGCAAAAGATGTCATTTATAAAGTTCTGAAAAACTGCTGGAGCATTTGTCAAACCGACAAAATCACCAAATTTCCAAAGTGACCCTCCGGTGTATTGAAGGTGGTTTTCTACTCATCACCTTGCCAAATACACATGGGGGTATACACCCCCCTAAGATAGAGGTTAGAAAACCATTTAGCTCCAGCTGGGTGACTAAACAGGTCAGGTGTACGGGGTAAAGGATCGTGACTACAGACCCTGATCTTATTAATCGTTTTAAAATCCACACATGGATGCAGACCTCCATCTTTTTTAACGAAAAACCCCACAACTACTAGAGAGGTGGACGGCTGTATATCAATTATATGGAATCAATAATAATATGACCCTTCTGAAGACTCTTTTGAATATACTCTTTCATGGGGTCACTGGATATCGCTGTTTTTATGGGGGAACTGTGGATATCACTGTTATTATGGGGGCACTGTGGATATCACTGTTATTATGGGGGCACTGTGGATATCGCTGTTATTATAGGCACTGTGCATATCACTGTTATTATGGGGGCACTGTGGATATCGCTGTTATTATAGGCACTGTGCATATCACTGTTATTATGGGGGCACTGTGGATATCGCTGTTATTATAGGCACTGTGCATATCACTGTTATTATGGGGGCACTGTGGATATCACTGTTATTATAGGCACTGTGGATATCACTGTTATTATGGGGGAACTGTGGATATCACTGTTATTATGGGGGCACTGTGGATATCGCTGTTATTAGAGGCACTGTGGATATCACTGTTATTATGGGGGAACTGTGGATATCACTGTTATTATGGGGGCACTGTGGATATCGCTGTTATTAGAGGCACTGTGGATATCACTGTTATTATGGGGGCACTGTGGATATCACTGCTATTATAGGGGCACTATGTGTGTCGCTGTTATTATGGGGGCACTCTGGATATCGCTGTTATTATGGGGGCACTTTGGGTATCGCTGTTATTATGGGGGCACTGTGGATATCGCTGTTATGGGGGCACTGTGGATGTCGTGGGCTCCCCCTTGTGGTCAGTGATGAGTACTCGCTCCATATTTTCGTTGTCCAGTCGTCCCCTGTTCTCTGGAATGTTTCTGATCGCTAAATATTTGGAGGAAACCAATAAACTGCGGAGAAACCTCTGATGTGGAAATCAGCCATTAGCCGTTTATCGTCCGTGGCTCCTCACGGTCTGAAGATTCAGTCTGGAGGATGGGGCCGAAAAGGAGACATGTGGATGATGAGGGTGATCCTCTAAGACAGGCGGACGATTCCGGAAGCTTCCAAGGTTAATCACTCCCAGCTGTGAAGCTGGATCCAGGAGGGATCATCACGAGTCCCACAAGGAAGGCTCCGGGGAGCTCATCCGGCCTCGGGGGCCTCTCCCTATATACAGCCTGTAATACTCCTCTATAAGGCCTGTTTTCGGCGGCTGGCTGCATTCTATGGTGCGCTGCGGGGCTCGTCCGGCTTCGGGAGCCTCTCTCCATATTCTCATGTATACGGCCTGTGTCGGGCTGCCGGCTGCATTCTATGGGGCGCTGCAGGGCTTGTCTGGCCTCGGGAGCCTCTCCCTATATACTCCTCTAAACGGCCTGTGTCGGGCGGCCGGCTGCATTCTATGGGGCGCTGCAGGGCTTGTCTGGCCTCGGGAGCCTCTCCCTATATACTCCTCTAAACGGCCTGTGTCGGGCGGCCGGCTGCTTTCTATGGGGCGCTGCGGGGCTCGTCCGGCATCGGGGGCCTCTCTCTCTATACCTGTATACGGCCTGTGACGGGCAGCCGGCTGCATTCTATGGGGCGCTGCGGGGGTCTTCCGGCTTCGGGGGCCTCTCCCTATATACCCCTCTATACGGCCTATGTCAGACGGACGGCTGCATTTTATGGGGCTCCGAGGGGCTCGTCTGGCCTCGCGGGCCGCTCCCTATATACGCTCGTCCGGATTCGGGAGCCTCTCTCTATATTCTCCTGTATGTAGCCTGTGTCAGGCCGCCGGCTGCATTCTATGGGGTACTGCGGGGCCCGTCCGGCTTCGGGGGCCTCTCCCTATATACTCCTGTATACGGCCTGTGTCGCCGGCTGGCTGCATTCTATGGGGCGCTGCGGGGCTCGTCCGTCTTCGGGGGCCTTTCCCTATATAGTCCTGTATACGGCCTGTGTCGGGCGGCCGGCTGCATTCAATGGGGCGCTGCGGGGGTCTTCCGGCTTCGGGGGCCTCTCCCTATATACCCCTCTATACGGCCTATGTCAGACGGCCGGCTGCATTTTATGGGGCTCCGAGGGGCTCGTCTGGCCTCGCGGGCCGCTCCCTATATACTCCTCTATATGGCCTGTGTTGGGCAGCTGGCTGAATTCTATGGGGCGCTGTGGGGCTCGTCCGACCTCGGGAGCCTCTTCCTATATACTCCTGTATACGGCCTGTGTTGGGCAGCCGGCTGCATTCAATGGGGCGCTGCGGGGGTCTTCCGGCTTCGGGGGCCGCTCCCTATATACTCCTCTATATGGCCTGTGTTGGGCAGCTGGCTGAATTCTATGGCGCGCTGTGGGGCTCGTCCGACCTCGGGAGCCTCTTCCTATATACTCCTGTATACGGTCTGTGTCGGGCTGCCGGCTGCATTCTATGGGGCGCTGCAGGGCTCTTCCGGCTTCGGGGGCCTCTCCTTATATACTCCTGTATACGGCCTGTGTTGGGCAGCCGGCTGCATTCTATGGCGCGCTGTGGGGCTCGTCCGACCTCGGGAGCCTCTTCCTATATACTCCTGTATACGGTCTGTGTCGGGCTGCCGGCTGCATTCTATGGGGCGCTGCAGGGCTCTTCCGGCTTCGGGGGCCTCTCCTTATATACCCCTGTATACGGCCTGTGTTGGGCACCCGGCTGCATTCTATGGGGCACTGCGGGGCTCGTCCTCGTCGGCCTCTCTCTATATACTCCTGTATACGGCCTGTGTTGGGGGTCGGCTGCATTCTTTGGGGCGCTGCTCTACTTTTCAGGCTGTTTTGGTGCAGGTCCCATGAATTCCATCCGGTCTCGTGTAAAACCTCCTTGTTGCTTCTTCTTATCTTTTACATGTTTTTCTCATTTTTTCCTGCATTTCTTCTATGTTTTTTCCCTGCACTTTTTTTCATGTGGTTTTCACTTGTTTGCAGCGTTTTGAGCACAAGTGAAGGCGATTTTTCTTGAGCATTGAACGGATGCGTTTTTCACACCTGCAGTGTCAGTGCTTTCAGAATTTTTGCAGAATTTTTCACCCATTCCAACAAAGACAAAAAACCTAAAATATGCATCAAAATGCAAATATTCAGCACGTGCGGGAGATGAGGCAGAATGGGCGAGCAGATGTGAAAAAGCCCCAGCACTATATGGCGGCCTGTCGCCCGTGTGCCGTCACATCCAGAGATTGCAGGTCAGAGAGCGACTTGCAAATCCCAGGAAACAAGCGGTTTAACAATAAACGCTCCTGTCTGGTTCGGCAGCCTTGTGGGAGGAGTCATAGAAGTGCCGCACTAAACACGACTGCGTGGCGAAGATGTCACCCAAACCTGCTGTGCATAAAGCACCAGCAATCCTGCGCCTCACCGGCGGAGCCAGACACCGTCCTGGGAGGAACCTCCGCCACTAGATGACATTCATTGTGCTTCTCTGATTGCTGACGTCATCCCTCAAATAGCCAGAAGGATCATTATACATGGCCAGAGGTGAAACATCTAAGTGGCCCCTAACCATGTAACCATGGTAACAACTACTGCGGAGCCCCCTAATCGTGGGTGTAGGGGAACCTCAGCCGATGACCGCCCTGCGACAGGAGAGAAATCTCTATACAAACCTGACAACAAAAAATGTTCCCTTCTTGGTTAAAGCCGATCCCCTCCTGACATGAGAGCCTATGTCGTGACCCAGAGTAGACACTACTAGACTGTCTCCTGATGGGCCATGTGTGCCTCTATAGTGCTGGACATTATCTGTGCCTTCTGAAGCCTGGCCCTGAGAGTTGTAGCATCTACACTGACCTCTGCTGGCCGTTCTCAAAACTACCCCTGCCTCATATGGTACAAGCAAGTGAAGCAGCAGTGGAGAAACTTCTGGGTCTTTTCTGACAGGAAAAAAAGAAAGATGTCTGTGTCTGAGGAGTGAGGGCCTGAGGAGGTGACGAGCTGAGGTGGTGAGGACACAGAGGTGAGGGGCAGCTGTGTGTGGTGAGGGCTCGGGGCAGGTGAGGGCTGAGTTTGGTGGGAGAGGTGTATGAACGCTAAGGTCGGTGGCTACTTCCAGTCACTTCTATCCTCTAGTGCAGGGGTCTCAAACACGCGGCCCGCGGTTCACTATCGCGGCCAGTGCAGGGGCCGCAGCCACTGTCTGTACTTTGTTAGATAAGTGTTTTGCCGGCGCTGCGCTCTCACAGGCAAGGACTTGTGCACGCGCAGCACCGGCAAAACATTCATCTGACATAAATCGCTGCCAGGGTCAGTCACCGGGGCACGGCCTGCAGACAGCGAGAAGCAGAGGTAAGGAGCCGAGGGAACGCGGGACAGGTGAGAAGAATGGTGTTTTTTATTTTTTGTGTATGTGAAGGACGGCACATTAACCCCTCAGCGACCTATGACGTACTGGGTACGTCATGGCTCCCTGATACTTAAGGATCCATGACATACCCAGTACGTCATGGCGAAATCGGAGCCCCGGTGGCTGCCATCGCTGTTTGCATTGCAAATAGCAAAGATACCTTAGATACGGGGAGGAGGGAGCCTCAGGAGGGGTGGTGTCTCCTCCCCGGACCTACGGAGGCTGTGATTGGCTGTGCGGCGTTCGTCAGCCAATCACAGCCACTGTAATGTTTCAGCCATTGAAAATGGCTGTAACATTGAAATCCAGCCCTGATCAGTGCAGCTGTAGCACTGATCATTGGCTGGAGCTGGGTGACCTCAGTTTCACCCGCCCCCAGCTCTGATTGGAGAGATCGGTCACAAGGCCGGTCTCTCCAATCACTGTGGATCTGGGGCTGGAGACCACTCCCTCAGCTTCACTCAGGAATCTGTGGGTGGAAGCCGAGAGCGATCGGTAAATTATAGCGCCCCCCTTCACAGGCCGCCGCCACTGCCCCCCCCCATATTACTACAGGATGGGGACATTACTATAGAATAGGGACAAGGTGGGCACATTACTATAGAATAGGGACAAGGTGGGCACATGTCTATAGGATGGGGACAAGGTGGGCACATGTCTATAGGATGGGGACAAGGTGGGCACATGTCTATAGGATGGGGACAAGGTGGGCACATGTCTATAGGATGGGGATAAGGTGGGCACATGTCTATAGGATGGGGACAAGGTGGGCACATGAATATAGAATAGGGACAAGGTGGGCACATGTTTATAGGATGGGGACACGGTGGGCACATTACTATAGAATAGGGACAAGGTGGGCACATGTCTATAGGATGGGGACAAGGTGGACACATTACTATAGAATAGGGACAAGGTGGGCACATGTCTATAGGATGGGGACAAGGTGGACACATTACTATAGAATAGGGACAAGGTGGGCACATGACTATAGGATGGGGACAAGGTGGGCACATGACTATAGGATGGGGATAAGGTGGGCACATGTCTATAGGATGGGGACAAGGTGGGCACATGACTATAGGATGGGGACAAGGTGGGCACCTTACTATAGAATAGGGACAAGGTGGGCACATGTCTATAGGATGGGGACAAGGTGGGCACATTACTATAGAATAGGGACAAGGTGGGCACATGACTATAGGATGGGGACAAGGTGGGCACATTACTATAGAATAGGGACAAGGTGGGCACATGTCTATAGGATGGGGACAAGGTGGGCACATGTCTATAGGATGGGGACAAGGTGGGCACATGTCTATAGGATGGGGACAAAGTGGGCACATGTCTATAGGATGGGGACAAGGTGGGCATATGTCTATAGGATGGGGACAAGGCTTGGGACATTACTAAAAGATGGGGACATTACAAGGATGGGCATAATACTATTGGATGGGGACATTACTATAGAATAGGGACAAGGCTGGGGTCATTACTATAGGGTGGGGACAAGGTGAGCACATTACTATAGGATGGGGAACATTACTAAAAGATGTTGGCCAAAATTTCTATATAGTGATAATTGTAAGACTATTAGTTACAAGAAAGGGATAAAATGTAAAAAACAAAATAAAACATGACTTTTTTTACCATCAATTTTTTTTATATATATATATATATATATATATATATATATATATATATATATTTTTAACCAAAGAATGTGCACATTTGTTATAATAAACAAGTGAAAAATGTTGAAAATCAGTGATCCAAAGGTGTGTAAAAGAATATATATGGTACCAAAAAAAATGTCACTTTGTCCCGCAAAGAATGCGGCCCCCCAAATTATTTTTCTCCTCTGTGCGGCCCATACACCCAGCCGACTTTGAGACCCCTGCTCTAGTGACTGTGTCTGGTAGGGAGAAGGAAACTCTGTGGAAAGGGAAAATCCAGGCTGCCATTTATTATAAATCATGGCAGGCCCCGAACATAGCAAGATCCAGAAAGACACAAACTGCTCAAAGCCAAGACAGGTCTAGATGCCTTATGGTAAGATCCTCTCAGAGCTCGGAAGAGGAAG
Source organism: Anomaloglossus baeobatrachus (assembly GCF_048569485.1). Lineage (NCBI taxonomy): Eukaryota > Metazoa > Chordata > Amphibia > Anura > Aromobatidae > Anomaloglossus > Anomaloglossus baeobatrachus. The sequence continues at coordinate 216,995,630 of NC_134360.1, read as the reverse complement.
AGTTAATCCTGCTGATAAGGAAGAAGTGTAATATGTGGAGACTGTTATATGGACCGGCTTACAGCGGGCATTGTCTACACTGCAGGTTATATGGACCGGCTTACAGCGGGCATTGTCTACACTGCAGGTTATATGGACCGGCTTACAGCGGGCACTGTCTACACTGCAGGTTATATGGACCGGCTTACAGCGGGCACTGTCTACACTGCAGGTTATATGGACCGGCTTACAGCGGGCACTGTCTACACTGCAGGTTACATGGACCGGCTTACAGCGGGCACTGTCTACACTGCAGGTTATATGGACCGGCTTACAGCGGGCATTGTCTACACTGCAGGTTATATGGACCGGTTTACAGCGGGCACTGTCTAAACTGCAGGTTATATGGACCGGTTTACAGCGGGCACTGTCTACACTGCAGGTTATATAGACCGGCTTACAGCGGGCATTGTCTACACTGCAGGTTATATGGACCGGCTTACAGTGGGCATTGTCTACACTGCAGGTTATATGGACTGGTTTACAGCTGGCACTGTCTACACTGCAGGTTATATGGACCGGCTTACAGCGCGCACTGTCTACACTGCAGGTTATATGGACCGGCTTACAGCGGGCACTGTCTACACAGGAGGTTATGGGGAGTAAAAGTTCCTTTTCTTTGTTCATGAAATCTCCAGTGAAAGGGTTTCTTGTGGGATTAAATTCATTCCGGCTACTACTTCATGAAAATATGATCTGGGTGTCTGCGCATGGCAGGAACCACATGAAAGTCACACCAGACCAGGGAGTTTAGCCACTACTCATAGCTTGACTACCGGAATCATCCCCTGCGACCACCTACTTACCTTCCCTACTACTGACTTCAGATTCAGCCCCTGCGACCCCCTACTTACCTTCTCCTACTACTGACTATGACATCAGCCCCTGCGACCACCTACTTACCTTCCCTACTACTGACTATGTAATCAGCCCCTGAGACCCCCTACTTACCTTACCCTACTACTGATTACGACATCATCCCCTGCGACCACCTACTTATCTTCCTCTACTACTCACTACGGAATCAGCCCTGCAACCACCTACTTACCTTCGCCTACTACTGACTACGGAATCAGCTCCTCTGACCCCCTACTTACCTTCCCTACTGCTGACTACGGAATCAGCCCCTGCGACAACCTACTTTCCTTCCCCTACTACTGACTACATCAGCCCCTGTGACCCCCTACTTACCTTCCCCTACTACTGACTACATCAGCCCCTGTGACCCACCTGCTTACCTTCCCCTACTACTGAATATGGAATCAGCCCCTGCGAGCCCCTCCTTACCTTCCCCTACTACTGACTACATCAGTCCCTGCGACCCACCTACTTACCTTCTCTACTACTGACTACGAAATCAGCCCCTGCGACCCCCTACTTACCTTCCCCTACTGCTGACTATGGCATCAGCCCCTGCGACCCCCTACTTACCTTACCCTACTACTGACTATGGCATCAGCCCCTGCGACCACCTACTTACCTTCCCCTACTACTGATTAAGGAATCATCCCCTGCGACCATCTACTTACCTTCCCCTACTACGGACTATGACATCATCCCCTGTGGCCACCTACTTAACTGCCCCTACTCCTGTATTCCCTTTCACATTTGTATACCAACCTGTGGATTGCCGGAGCTGTTGGAGGAACAGTGACAGGATTAGGCTCCTAGTTGTGAGGTCCGGCATTCCTGCTCGAGGTTGTGGCACAAACACCGAGCGAAACCAAGGAGAAGCGATCACAAGTAACAAGGAAAGTAGCAACCAATGAGCAAGAGATCAACTAGATCATCTCATGAAAATTAGGCCCGGATTCACAGTAATCTCTACACTGTATGAGGCCCACACGGTAATCCCTACAGCTGTATGAGGCCCCCACAGTAATCCCTACACTGTATGAGGCCCCCACAGTAATCCCTACTCTGTATGAGGCCCCCACAGTAATCCCTACACTGTATGAGGCCCCCACAGTAATCCCTGCCCTGTATGAGGCCCCTCCAGTAATCCCTACACTGTATGAGGCCCCCACAGTAATCCCTACACTGTATGAGGCCCCCACAGTAATCCCTACACTGTATGAGGTCCCCACAGTAACCCCTAGAATGTATGAGGCCCCAACAATCATCCCTACACTGTATGAGGCCCCAACAGTAATCCCTACACTGTATGAGGCCCCCACAGTAATCCCTACAATGTATGAGGCCCCACAGTAATCCCTACAATGTATGAGGCACCCCTCAGTAATCCGTACACTGTATGAGGCCCCCACAGTAATCTCTACACTGTATGAGGCCCCCACAGTAATCCCTACACTGTATGAGGCCCCTACAGTAATACCTACACTGTATGAGGCCCCCACAGTAATCCCTACACTGTATGAGGCCCCCACAGTAATCCCTACACTGTATGAGGTCCCCACAGTAATCCCTACAATGTATGAGGCCCCAACAATCATCCCTACACTGTATGAGGCCCTAACAGTAATCCCTACACTGTATGAGGCCCCCACAGTAATCCCTACAATGTATGAGGCCCCACAGTAATCCCTACAATGTATGAGACCCCCACAGTAATCCCTACACTGTATGAGGCCCCCACAGTAATCTCTACACTGTATGAGGCCCCCACAGTAATCCCTACAATGTATGAGGCCCCACAGTAATCCCTACAATGTATGAGACCCCCACAGTAATCCCTACACTGTATGAGGCCCCCACAGTAATCGCTACACTGTATGAGGCCCCCACAGTAATCCCTACACTGTATGAGGCCCCCACAGTAATCCCTACAATGTATGAGGCCCCCACAGTAATCCATACACTGTATGAGGCCTCCCTCAGTAATCCCTACACTGTATGAGGCTCCCACAGTAATCCCTACAATGTATGAGGCCCCCACAGTAATCCATACACTGTATGAGGCCTCAAAAGTAATCCCTACACTGTATGAGGCCCCCACAGTAATCCCTACACTGTATGAGGCCCCCACAGTAATCCCTACACTGTATGAGGCCCCCACAGTGTAGGGATTACTGTATGAGGCCCCCACAGTAATCCCTACACTGTATGAGGCCCCCACAGTAATCCCTACACTGTGTGAGGCCCCCTCAGTAATCCCTACACTGTATGAGGCCCCCACAGTAATCCCTACACTGTATGAGGCCCCCACAGTAATCCCTACACTGTATGAGGCCCCCACAGTAATCCCTACACTGTATGAGGCCCCCACAGTAATCCCTACACTGTATGAGGCCCCCACAGTAATCCCTACACTGTATGAGGCCCCCCTCAGTAATACCTACAATGTATGAGGCCCCCCTCAGTAATTCCTACACTGTGTGAGGCCCCCCTCAGTAATTCCTACACTGTATGAGGCCCCCACAGTAATCCCTACACTGTATGAGGCCCCCACAGTAATCCCTACAATGTATGAGGCCCCACAGTAATCCCTACAATGTATGAGGCCCCCACAGTAATCCCTACACTGTATGAGGCCCCCCTCAGTAATCCCCACACTGTATGAGGCCCCCACAGTAATCCCTACACTGTATGAGGCCCCCACAGTAATCCCTACAATGTATGAGGCCCCTCTCAGTAATCCCTACAATGTATGAGGCCCCCACAGTAATCCCTACAATGTATGAGGCCCCACAGTAATCCCTACACTGTATGAGGCCCCACAGTAATCCCTACACTGTATGAGGCCCCCACAGTAATCCCTACACTGTATGAGGCCCCCACAGTAATCCCTACACTGTATGAGGCCCCCACAGTAATCCCTACAATGTATGAGGCCCCACAGTAATCCCTACACTGTATGAGGCCCCCACAGTAATCCCTACAATGCATGAGGCCCTCACAGTCACACCACACATAATTTTCTCACCTAATCTCGAGGATTTCAGGCTTCCCCGCTCTACCGCACAGCTTTAAGAGATTGTCCACTACTTTTACATCGATGGCTTATCCTTAGGATAGGTCACTAATGTCTGATCAGCCGGGGTCCGACACCCTGCACCCCCACCGACTAGCTATTATCAGTCCCGGCGGCGGCAGCTGGAAATTGCTCACCCCCGGAGCTGCTCCGTCTTCTGATAGTGGCTGCGGTTGGGTACTGCACAATCGCCGCCCATTCTAATCAGTAAGAGGCAAATGTGCAGTATCCGGCCACAGCCTCTATCAGAAGACGGAGCAGCTCCAGAACTCAGCATTTCTGGCTGCCGCCGCCGGGACCGGCATCAGCTGATCTGTGGGGGTGTCGGACCCCAGCTGATCAGACATTAATGACCTGTCCTAACGATAAGTCATCAATATAAAAGTAGTGGACATCCTCTTTTAACTTCATATATAGTAGCTGTAGCTGGGCCCCTCTGAATACGGGGCCACCGCACCCTTTACCCCCCCCTTCCCCCCGGTTGCTACGATCCTGGATCCTGTATTCATCTTGGAGTGCAGTCCGTGCATTGCATGGTATGTAGAGAAGCTCAAGATATAAGGGAACCATCCCAATGTCAGTAAGCTGCCACCGGGGTGCGTCCATGAGCTGCCGCCGGGGCCTGTCAGCAAGCTGCCGCCGGGGCGCATCCATGAGCTGTCGCCGGGGCCTGTCAGTGAGCTGTCGCCGGGGCACGTCCGTAAGCTGCCATCGGAGCTGGTCAGTAAGCTGCTGCTGTTGATGCAGTTCATTAACCCTTTATTATCCTCTGCAGCTCAGTCCATAAACATCTGCTTGCTGATGGTTTTCTACCTAGGACGTGACACTTGTCCACCTGGCGCTCATGCCTTCGCTGTATTGGTGTCACCCTGAGCGCAGAGGTTGATTGACGTCTCTTGTCTTCTAGCCCTCGGAGTGCGAGCAGTGCACCTGTGACCTGGATGGGATCGCCCGCTGCCTGGTAGCTGACTGCGCCCCTCCGCCATGTGTGAACCCGGTGTATGAGAAGGGAGAATGCTGCCCCCGGTGTAAAGATGGTCAGTATGAGACTGCGAGGGGCTCTGTACAGAGGTTGGAGGGTCTCACAGCCACCCCCACAATCCGGTCCTCCATACATTGTGGGTGTCGCTGCTAGACTTGTCAGTGAGTTAGGCTAGGTTCACATTTCCGTCAATTTGTATCAGTCACAATCCGCGGCTCTGGTAAACAACAGAATCCGTTTGGCGTATTCCGCTGTTCCCATAGGCTTGTATGAGCGGCGGATTGTGACTGATGACGCTGCGTTGCATCCTCTGCAGGAACGCAGAGTGTAACTTTTTTGAGCAGCGCAATCCGTAGGCTTTCGCTGCGCATGCTCTCTCTGGCTCCCTGCACACATAACCAGGGTACACATCGGGTTACTAAGCAAAGCGCTTTGCTTAGTTACCCGATATTTACCCTGGCTATGTGTGCAAGGAGCCAGCGCTAAGCGGTGTACGCTGGTAACCAAGGCAAATATCGGGTAACCAAGCAAAGTGCTTTGCTTAGTTACCCGATATTTACTCTGGCTACGTGTGCAGGATGCCCGACACTTCCCCGCTCGGCTCCGCCCCCTCCCGCACGCCGCATGTACACACACACACACACACACTCACCTGTCCCCAGCCATGCAGTCCCCGGCACTGACGTCCTCAGCGCCATGGCCCCGCTTGGCTACACCCACCCCGCACTCCGTCCCCCGCACACATTCTCAGCGGCCGAACGATCAGCTGATCACCCGGCGGCTGGTTGCTGTGAGCGATCAGCTGATCACCCGGCGGCTGGTTGCTGTGAGCGATCAGCTGATCACCCGGCGGCTGGCTGCTGTGAGCGATCAGCTGATCACCCGGCGGCCGGCTTCTGTGAGCGATCAGCCGATCACCCGGCGGCCGGCTGCTGTGAGCGATCAGCCGATCACCCGGCGGCCGGCTGCTGTGAGCGATCAGCTGATCACCCGGCGGCCGGTTGCTGTGAGCGATCAGCTGATCACCCGGCGGCTGGCTGCTGTGAGCGATCAGCTGATCACCCGGCGGCCGGCTGCTGTGAGCGATCAGCCGATCACCCGGCGGCCGGCTGCTGTGAGCGATCAGCTGATCACCCGGCGGCCGGTTGCTGTGAGCGATCAGCTGATCACCCGGCGGCCGGCTGCTGTGAGCGATCGGCTGATCACCCGGCGGCCGGCTGCTGTGAGCGATCGGCTGATCACCCGGCGGCCGTGAGCGATCGGCTGATCACCCGGCGGCCGGCTGCTGTGAGCAATCGGCTGATCACCCGGCGGCCGGCTGCTGTGAGCGATCAGCTGATCGCTCTCATTAGCCGGCCGGCGGGAGATCATCTGTTCGCTCTCAAAAGCCGGCCGGCTATTGTGAATGATCAGCTGATCGTTCTCTCTTTTACGACGGAGTCCGACAATGAATTATAATTCTTGTCATCCGTTGTACAACGCATCAGTCACAAGCGTCAAGCAACGCATGTGACTGATGCAAAACAACGGAAATGTGAACCTAGCCTTAGTCATAGGCAGAACAATTCCAGTGCCACCGCCGCACAGCTGAAGGGTTGTTACAGTTGTATCTGGACCATTCTGGGAGCGTTGCACTCCAGACCAACACACTGTAACGAATACGCAGAGGTCTGTGCTGCAGTTAATGTATTCAGCTCACATTGTACAGATGGGATCCAAATGTAACAAAACCTCAGCTGAAGCTGTGCACAGGTGGACTGACTGTGACTACAGACTGTGAAGATAAATGGAGCCAGAAATCTACAGGAGTGTCGGCTGGTGGTCAGGTGACCTCAGGGTGGGCAATCTGCGTCCCTCCACTGTGTATAATGATTTTTACTTCTCACTCACAGGTCCCAACTGCTACGCTGATGCCGCTCAGGGCCGCGTAATTCCAGCTGGCCAGTACGTGTGGGTAGACGCTTGCACCAAGTGTCGGTGTCATGATGGGCAGGACGTGGGCTACTGGGAAGGAAACCGCCTGGCCAAATGTGAGAAGAGCAAGAACTGCAGCATTGAGGAAGGGAGGGAGAACTTGTAGACAGCCCCCTGAGACCACCCCTAGTTAGAGTGTAGCACGGTATGACATTATGCTCCCTAATCCTGCCATGTCTGATGTGGAGATCAGTGGCCAAATGTGTATCATCCCCAATCATATTACATTAAGAGATAAAGCAATAATCTGAAGACAGCAGGGGCGGGGCCATGGGCTCCTCATGGGCGGAGACTGCACAATAGACACGTTACAAAAATGTTATACTTGTTATAATGTAATGAGGTTGCCCCAATGTTGTAATGCAGTCAACCCCCAAATGTCACAATGAGGCAGATCGCCCCGACATTATAACCCGACGACAGGTCTCCCTGACGTCACAGCCCGACGACAGGTCACAGCCCGACGACAGGTCTCCCTGACGTCACAGCCAGTCGACAGGTCTCCCTGACATCACAGCCTGACGACAGGTCACAGCCCATCGACAGGTCGCCCTGATGTTATAACTCGACAACAGGTCTCCCCGACATTATAACTAGACGACAGGTCTCCCGACGTTACAGCTAGACAACAGGTCTTCCGATGACAGGTCGCCCCAACGTTACAACCCCACGACAGATCTCCCCGACATTATAGCTCGACAACAGGTCTCCCCAACATTATAACTAGACGACAGGTCTCCCGACGTTACAGCCCGACGATAGGTTGCCCAAACGTTACAACCCCATGACAGGTCTCCCCGACGTTATAGCCCAACGACAGGTCCCCCCGAGGTCAGAGCCCGACGACAGGTCTCCCCGACATTATAACCCGACGACAGGTCGCCCAGATGTTGTAAGGCGCTGATAATGAGAACATTTAGAAATAGTTCCGATACATTCAGGCCGTATGGATAGTATCCGCACTGGAGGCTGAGGGTAGCAGTCTTCTGGACGAGGCTGTAGACGCCTCTTTAGACATTAGGTGTTGCTCTCACATAATCCCGGTAGGAGACTCGCGCTTTGCTCCGTGTTACTGTGCGGTGAATCGCGCAGCTTCCTGATGGCGGGAGCAGAATACATTTGGACTTGCATTAAACACTTGTATCCTTGGCTTCCGTCTCCTCTTTTGGCCGCGTCCACACAATGAAATGCTGATATCCGCGCCTCTCCCGACCACTCCAGAAATAAAACTCACCATGCAAAATTTTCAAGAATTATTTTATAAAAACTGTAAAGACGGAGAATCGAACATTATCATCTCCAAACCCCACATTGGTCATAGAAAAAGTACAAGAAGCATCCAAAGTGGACGGACCTGCTCTGACAGAAGGGCGCCCGGCTCCAGTCCTAGGACACAGCCACCACTGCTGGAGGCCTCCTTTACATGCCACCTAGCGCCCATCTCTGGGATTGGGAGAGGTCAATCACTGGTTATTGGGGCACAGCACATTGCAACAAAGCTTCAGCTGTTTATATTTCAGCCTTCTCTCCAGGATAATCTCTGCCCCGCACCTGCCTGTATAACCTCATAACTCCGCCGTGGGCTGCGCGGAATACGAGGCTCACGCCGCCGGTGGTCCATGATGATCATGTATGGGCCTCATTCACACGTCTGTGATTTATGTAAACATTGTATAAACTGACCGCACGAGGGCAGCGCATGCTCAGCGTCCGGCGCGGATTACGCAGACTTGTGTCAATGCTTGTGATCCGTGACTCAGAAACGCACAAGTCTCCGTTTTTTTCTTTGCCGATTCGTCGTCGCCTGTGTTTTTTGTTTTCCACTTTGTGGCTGGAGTTGGACGATTACAGATGTTTTCATCTAATTCATCAATGGAAACGCTTTTGTAAAAAAAAAAAATAATCACAAATTTGACAAAATTTCACTTAATTTCCACAATCTATTTTTGAGTTTGGCAATTTTTTTCCGCTATTTTCGACCTTTGGTGCTAAAAGTAATTCAAGATAGGAAGAGGTCCGAATTTTGAGTTTGCTAGAAATTCATGAATTGTTGAAATCGTCTGAACAGACCCACAAATGATTAATTGGGGACTCAGTTCACAAAAAACATGGACATGTGAACAGGTTCATAGATGATGTGTATGTATACTCATATGTGCTATATGTGAACAGTGGATGTGTAATTGAGGCCTAATGGTGGAGGGTGCAGTGGTCAGCAGCCAGAGACGAGGGGAGACACATGTCAGAAACCAGACGTGGAGCTCATGGATCAGATTTGTCACCTGGGCACATCTCCTCGTACACTTATCATCCCGCTGCAGAAAGTCCTCAAATCACCCACTAACGTATGTGCGCTTACTCCTATCATTACAGAGACCACAGATATCCGTGGCAGTGGCTCGCACCGATGAAGTTACACTGGAGTCTCAGTGGATGGATAAGGCCTTGTTCACACGTCTGTTCAGTCTCCGGACAGATGTGGAATCGTTCATGCATCTTTTCATTCACAGATGATGGATGAAACCTCATTCACACATCCACTCAGTCTCAGTGGACAGATGAGACCTTGTTCACACGTCCATTCAGTCTCGGAATGGATGAGGTCTTGTTCACACATCCATTCAGTCTCAGGGGACATATAAGGCCTCGTACACGTATCCGTTCAGTCTCGAAGGAAGGATAAGGCCTTATTCACGTGTCCATCCAGTCTTGGAGGATGGATAAGGCCTCGTACACGCATCCGTACAGTCTCAGGGGAAGCATAAGGCCACGTTACCATGTCAGTTCAGTCTCAGGATGGATGTGGCCTTGTTCACACGTCTGTTCAGTCTCGGGATGGATAAGGCCTCATTCACATGTCCGTTCAGTCTCGGGATTGTTAAGGCATCGTTCACACATCCGTTCCGTCTCGGAGGATGGGTGAGGCCTTATTCACGCGTCCGTTCAGTCTTGGGATGGAAGAGGCCTTTTGACGTGTCTGTTGAGTCTCAGCGGACAGATGAGAACTCGTTCACGCATACGTTCAGTCTCGATGGATGAGGTCTTGTATACACGTCCGTTCAGTCTCGGGATTCATGAGGCCTCGTTCACACGTCCGTTCAGTCTCGGAGGATGGATAAGGTCTCGTAAACACATCCGTTCAGTCTCGGAGGATGGATAAGGCCTCGTTCACAGGTCCGTTCAGTCTCGGAGGATGGATGAGGCCTCGTTCACAGGTCCGTTCAGTCTCGGAGGATGGATGAGGCCTCGTTCACACGTCCGTTCAGTCTCGGAGGATGGATGAGGCCTCGTTCACAGGTCCGTTCAGTCTCGGAGGATGGATGAGGCCTCGTTCACAGGTCCGTTCAGTCTCGGAGGATGGATGAGGCCTCGTTCACACGTCCGTTCAGTCTCGGAGTATGGATGAGGCCTCGTTCACACGTCCGTTCAGTCTCGGAGTATGGATGAGGCCTCGTTCACACGTCCGTTCAGTCTCGGAAGATGGATGAGTCCTCGTTCACACGTCCGTTCAGTCTCGGGATTGATGAGGCCATGTTCACGCGTCTTTTCTGTCTCGGTGGATGGATGAGGCTTCGTTACATCTCGGGATGGATAAGGTCTTGTTCACGCGTCTGTTCACTTTCATGTGATGGATAAGGCCTTGTTCATATGTTAGTTCAGTCTCGTGGGATGGATGGGGCTTTGTTCATGTGTCCATTCAGTCGCAGAGGATGACTGAGGCCTCGTTCAAACATCCTTTCAGTCTAGGTGGATTGATAGGACCCCATTCACTCGTCCATTCAGTCTTAGGGGATTGATGAAGCTTCGTTTACGAGTCCGTTCAGTCTTGGTGGATGGTCATGGACTTATTGACATGTCCATTTAGTCTTAGAGGATGACTGAGTTCTCCTTCAAGCGTCCAATCATTCTCAGCGGATGGTGAGGCCTGATACACGTGTCCAATCATTCTCAGTGGATGGATGAGGCTTCATTCACGAGTTCATTTAGACTCGGCGGATGGATAAGGCCTCGGTCACGTTTGCGTTCAGTCTCAGAGGATGACTGATGCGCCTCATACACGCGTCCAATCATTCTCAGGGGATGGATAACGCCTTGTTCACGTGTCCGCTCAGTCTCAGGGGATGGATAACGCCTTGTTCACGTGTCCGCTCAGTCTCAGGGGATGGATGAGGCCTTGTTCAAGGATCTGTTCAGTCTTAGGGGATGGATAAGGCCTCGTTCACACGTCCTTTCAGTCTCAGTGGAACGTGTGTCTGCAAACAACTAAACCATGGAGACGTGCAATTTTCGTCTGAGGTGCACATTACTTGGTGGCATCTCTGCGCGCACATGGACACTGCATTCATGCACACAACAGTTATGGAAGAGCGTGTCCATAAGCCTCAGAGCAGGTCCTGCTCTCATCCATTTTGTGGCCATTAGTCTGTGGCATGCAGCCCCTGTGGCCTTCCACCGAGCGTCATCTGTTTTTAACTTCATCTCACTGAAGCCAAATTCCTTTCCAGCGTTTCTGTTTTCTCCGAGAGCCGTATCTTTTTTTCTCTTTGCGCTGGTTCCGTGCCAGGACTTATTTTTTGTGGGATAACGTGTACTTTTCAGTGACACCGTTCATTTTACCACAATGTACTGGAAAGCAAGAAAAAAATCCAAGTGCAAAAAAAAAAAAAAGCAAAATAACAAAACTCAATTCCAGCATTTTTTGGCGGTGAGAATGAGCGGCGGTGGCGACTGTCCAGGTCAATGTGATTATCACAATCGCTAATTTGGCCAGTTTTCTCTGATTTACCGCAGCACACCATCGCAGCCTGATCCTTTTTGTCACCTTTCATATGGTACCTATTTCCACTCTGTAGTGGGAAGATACAGCGCGGCGCCATGTGAGGCAGCATAATAGAGCGCGGGTCATTTGCGGTGGCACGCGGTCTTCATTCGGGCAGATTCTGCATGTATCTAATATTTACCTTTATAAAGTGGGGTGCTCTGCCGCTCCTTCAAAGTCAAAGTCAAAGTTGCTGCATCTGGCTTCACATTGTCCGGGGTACTGTGATTACACTGATGGCAGATATGAAAGATAAATCAGAAATTTGTAAAAAACAATTGTGTCGACATTTTCCGAGACTTGGAAAGTTTTCATTTTCGGTTGCTGTTGGAGTCTGAGGGTTTAGGATGCCACGTCCGTGCTGGAGCGCTGCTGTAGCCGTCAGATATATAACAGGTTAACAGGACGGAGCTGGGCGACACCCGCGGATCTTAGAGGCAGGTGACGTCTCTTAGAGGCAGGCGACGGCTGTGACGCACAGACAGCACCCGCTCCATACTGCCATAGTGCATCGTACATAGATGGTGGGAGTCAGAAAGGCGTTAGAAGTCAATAGATGAAACAAAATTCAGTTTATGACAATGGATGAGAAAAAAACAGATGAGACCAGAGAATACTGTGTGAATGAGGCCTTACCCAGCCACAGAGACTCTGGGGCGGGCACACCGGTGAGAGCTGCAGACAACGACATCTGTGATCTCTGAGATGGGAAGAATGATGGCGACGAGTGACCACCCAGACTCCAGGAGAGGCCCACCGGTGAGAGCTGCAGGCACCGATGTCCGTGGTTCCTAAGATGGGAGGAACAATGGCGACATGTGACCACCCAGACTTCAGGGTGGGCATACCGGTGAGAGCTGCAGACACCGATGTCCGTGGTCTCCGAGATGGGAGGAATGATGGCGACGTGTGACCACCCAGACTTCAGGGCGGGCATACCGGTGAGAGCTGCAGATACCGATGTCCGTGGTCTCCGAGATGGGAGGAATGATAGCGACGTGTGACCACACAGACTCCAGGGCAGGCACACCGGTGAAAGCTGCAGACACTGACATCTGTGGTGTCCGAGATGGGAGGAATGATAGCGACATGTGACCACCAAGACTCCAGGGCGGGCATACCGGTGAGAGCTGCAGACACCGATGTCCGTGGTCTCCGAGATGGGAGGAATGATGGCGACGTGTGACCACCCAGACTCCAGGGCAGGCACACCGGTGAGAGCTGCAGACACCGACATCTGTGGTGCCCGAGATGGAAGGAATGATGGCGATGATATGTGACCACCCAGACTCCAGGGCAGGCACACCGGTGAGAGCTGCAGACACCGACATCTGTGCTCTCTGAGATGGGAGGAATGATGGCGACATGTGACCACCCAGACTCCAGTGGGTGACCTCACACCCCCCTCCCCCCGTTCACATCAGATGGCGGCCAAGCGAGGCTGCAGCCAATCATGTGACCGGCAGATATCAGATGGCAGCACAGCAGGAGCTGAGTGTCATGCGAGTGTCACTGCGACTGAGGTCCGATCATGCGATCGGACCTCAGCTTCGGGGGGCCGGGCCGGCTCTAAGGAGGGGAGGGATTTATCTCCCTCCGTAGCCGACTATTGCCATTCTCGCTCTGCACTCGCATTACACTGGTGTTCTGCGAGTGCAGTGCGATTTTTCTCTTGCCACATAGACTTGAATGGGTGCGAGAGAACAAAGGATCGCATTACAGTCGCAGCATGCTGCCATTGTTCTCTCGGTCCAATTAGGGCTGAGAAAATAATCGCTCATGGGTGCTGGCACATAGAGTAATATTGGTCCGAGTGGAATGCGATGTTTTATCGCATTCCACTCGCACCGATTTTCATGCCGGGTGTTTTAGGCCTGATGGTGAGGAGCGCTGCGAGTGTCTGGGGTGACCGTCCTCCCCACTGTCCCTGCGGTGGATTAATGCAGAGCGTGGATGAGCGCGTGGCCAGATCTCTAACCTCCAATCACCTGAAGAGCTGCAGTCACTATTCTGCTGTCACTTTATGTCTTATCCTCCAGTCACCTCCAGAGCTGCAGTCCCTAATTCTGCTGTTACATCATGTCTTGTCCTCCAGTCACCTCAAGAGCTTAACTCACTATTCTGCTGTTACATCGTGTTTTGTCCTCCAGTCACCTCCAGAGCTGCACTCTCTTATTCTGCTGTTACATTTTGTCTTATCCTCTAGTCCTCTCCAGAGCTGCAGTCACTATTTTGCTGTTACATTGTGTCATAACAAAAGAGTGACTGTAGCTCTGGAGGTGACTGGAGCATCTAACAAAATGCAACAGCAGAACAGTGAGTACAGCTCGGGAGGTGACTGGAGTATAGACATGATGTAGGGGCAGGATGAGCTTCCGTCATGTAATATCCTTATAATGGCTGGCTGCAGGTCACCTGATATTACACAGCCAATAGTCGGGCTTATCTTAGAATTGGCACTTTGAAGGGGCAGACCAGGCAGCTGCGCCATAGTGCCCGGTCCGTGTGTGCGGAGCTGAGGTGCGGAGCCCTCTGGGCGGCTGCTCTCCTAGAAGGCGCTATATGTGGATCACATGCGGGGTCTCATGCACTTCTCATCTTTTACGAGTCTAAAAAAATCAAACGCATTTGGTAAAAAAAAAAACAACAAAAAAAAAACAAATTATGAAAAACTGAAGTTTCAAGTAAGAGCAAAAGTGGAACGTCCAAACGCAAGAGGCGAAAGGTGAGCGTCAACCTGCAGGGATCCGCCGGCCATCATCAGCGCTCACAGAGGGTCCCGTGGAGACCACTCACACGGGGCAGCACATGGGGAGCCTCATTCACCACAACTCTCACAGTGCACCGCAGCACATCAGTCTGCATGGGGGTACGCTCCAGGACTGCACACCCGCAGAATTATGAATGCAGCTCTGGATGTGACTGCAGCCATGAACGATGCCAGCCTGGAACAGTGAACATAGGAAATCACACATCCTACACGAATCAGTCAGGAGACGCTCCAAGGGGGTCTCCTACCACATCCGGGGACAGATTACAGCAGATCCCCGCAGCAGATCCCCCGCAGCAGATCTGGAGTCTCCTCGTGACAAGCTCAGAAACCTTCGATGAGCCGTGTGTGGTAACGGACAGCGGAGCAAAGACCCCCAAATCCTCAGCAGGTGGAGCCGTCGCACGCAGAGTCAAAAGGAGGGGCTATCCCCTCGCTGGCCGCGGCGGGGGCTTCCCAATATCCACTGTGATGTTCGTGTACATGGGGTATTTGGCAAAATGGACGACCTGGTAGTGCAGCGTGTGGATCCCGTCCTTCTTCATCGTCACCTTCGTGTTCTGGATCTTTGTGAATCTGGAAAAAAGAACGTAAAATTAACAAAAACCCCAAACAGCAAAAAACAAAAAAAAGAGAACAGGAAACACAACACATCTTATCTCCCATCATCTCCAGAGCTGCAGTCACTATTCTGTTGTTATATTGTGACTTTTCATCCAGAGCTGCACTCACTATTCTGCTGTTACATTGTCTTATCCTCCAGTCACCTCCAGAGCTGCAAACTCTATTCTTCCGCTACATCATGTCTTATCCTCTAGTCACCTCCAGAGCTGCACTCACTATTCTGTTGTTACATTCTTATCCTCCAGTCACCTCCAGAGCTGCAGTCACTATTCTGCTGTTACATTGTCTTATCCTCCAGTCACCTCCAGACCTGCAAACTTTATTCTTCCGCTACATCATGTCTTATCCTCCAGTCACCTCCAGAGCTGCACTCACTATTCTGTTGTTACATTGTCTTATCCTCCAGTCACCTCCAGAGCTGCAGTCACTATTCTGCTGTTACGTCATGTCTTATCTGCACATCCCCGCCCTTTCCTGACACCAGCTCCGCACATCCCCACCCTTTCCTGACACCAGCTCCGCACATCCCCGCCCTTTCCTGAACCCAGCAGCGCAGCACACCGTCGCCTTTCCTGATGCCATCCCGCCCTTCTTGACTGTCTCCTGTAACGTCCATGATTATTGTGTCCCAGCAGTAACGCTCCGCAATGGCGCTGTCACCAGCAGTGGACGTTAGAATTTACCGCTGCGGGTTTGGCTCGTTGTGCTTATCTCGCTCGTGTTTTATCATCCGGTAACGACCGATGCGAATGTCGGGTCTGGAAACCTTCATCCCGTTCAGTGTGATCCTAGGAGAGAGGCAGAAGGGTGAGAATCGGGCGGAGAATAGCGGGCCATCACTGATGTACGGGGGGATATTGGGTCACCACTGGTAATGATGTACGGGGGGGATATACGGCCACCACTAGTGTTGATGTGAGGAGGTGGGGGTTGGGGTTAACACTAGTGCTGATGTATGGGGGGTGGGGTCACCACTAGTGTTGATGTATGGGGGGAGTGGATATCGGGTCACCACTGATTTCCGGGGGGGGGGTATGGGGCCAGCACTGGTAATGATGTATGGGGGGATACAGGGCCACCACTAGTGTTGATGTGGGGGGATGGGGTTGGGGTCGCCACTAGTGTTGACATGTGTAGGGTGGGGGTGGGGGTGGGGTCGCCACTAGTGTTGATGTATGTGGGGTGTAGGGGTTGGGGGGGCCACCACTAGTGTTCATATATGGGGGCGTTGGGGTCACAAACTAGCATTGATGTCGGGGGGTGGGGTTGGGAGGGTCACCACTAGTGTTGATATACGGGGGAGGAAGTTGGGGTCAACACTAGGGTTGATGTACGGGGGGGTAATGGGGTCACCACTAGTGTTGATGTATGAGGGTCGGGATCACCACTAGTGTTGATATACGGGGAGGTGGGGGGGTTGGGACTAGTATTGATGTATGTGGGATGGGAGTTGGGTAATGTACAGGGGGGGGGTTGGGGTCGCCACTAGTGTTGATATACGGGGGGTGGGGGGGTTGGGGTTGCCACTAGTGTTGATGTATGTGGGATGGTGAGGTTGGAGTCACCACTAGTGTTGATGTACAGGGGGGGTGGGGGGCTTGGGGGGTCGCCACTGTTTCTAGATTAAACGAGCCAATAACCGTAACATAAGACAATGGCAGAGGATGGGCTTTGCTCGTCGGGGGCGGTGGTGGCTGACGGACGGGAGAGGTTGCGGTGATGTCAGACGTCCGGAGCTCTGCACCTGTTGTAGATGTCATCGTCTTCTCCGCCCCAGCCCCAGTATTCATTAGGAAAACCATTTATTTTCAGGAATTGCGCCTTCGTCAGACCGGAAACTCCTCCGAAATATCCGGCGTACGGGAGCCTGGAAAAGAAAACGAAGAATGAAGAGAAGGAAACCATCAGCAGGCAGCGGCCATGAGTCCCGTCTGTGAGGACGGAGCGTCGTCCATCATTACCGGAAGCCAAACTTGTCCATGGCGATGGCGAAGTGGCGCGGCTGCTCGTAGCAGTGGTACAGGTTGCGGTCGTCCATGGGGATGAGGTCCACGTCGCTGAAGATGAAGCAGTCGTACTCCGCGTCCTTCAGCGCCTCCAGGAAGCCGACATTCAGGAGCTTGGCACGATTAAACGTCTCCTCGCCGTGCTGCAGACAGACATCAAAGGGTTAATCACACCCCCAGCCTTGTGGCGCCTGTCTGGCCACACCCACTTGGCCACGGAGAACGAATAGTCGGTAAATCTGCAGTCACAATAGAGCCGAAGAGAAAGAGTGGGGAAACGGCTGGTCACTATGGCTTCTCTAGCAACCAATCAGAGAGCAGCTTCCATCCCAAAATCAGCTTTGTTGAAAGGAAAGCTGAGCTGTGATTGGTTGCTAGAGGTGAACTGTGCCCCAATGGAGGAGGAGCAGGGCGCTTCCAGGGGTCCACAGCACAGGGCGTGTCCTGGGGCCTACAGCTCAGGGGGCATCCAGGGGTCCACAGCACAGGGGGCATCCAGGGGCCCACAGCACAGGGGGCATCCAGGGGCCCGAAGCACAGGGGGCATCCAGAGGCCCAAATCACAGGGGGCATCCAGAGGCCCAAATCACAGGGGGCATCCAGAGGCCCAAATCACAGGGGGCATCAAGGGGACCACGGACATCATCCATGGGAGACGCAGATAGGCGGAGCCTGATTTGGTGCCACTTATTATTTGTTACCATAGTGACACATATCTGTGGGCGGAGTCATGCGGCTGTGGGATCCTGCCATCAATACTGCGAGGCTTCTCCGCGGGCCCAGAAACAAGTTAGAAAGTGGATATAAAAAGTCTACACACCCCTATCAAAATCCCACCTCCTGGACACGTAAAACCTCCAGGAGAATCTGCACCAATCACCGAGACACAAGGTGAAAAATAAAAACGTAAAATAATGTGGTTGCATAAATCTGCACACCCTTACAATAATCTTTTGGTGACGTTCAGTCTTCTTGGGTTGGGGTCTATCACTTCTGTCAGGCTGCAGGGGCCCTCTGCAGGGCACCACAGATCTCAGCTGCTGCAGAACCTCCATCTTCTTCTGTTGCTGAGTTGTGCCGAGAGGGAAAATTCATCTTCAGCTTTATAGCAGAATCCGGAAGGTTCTGTGGCAGAATTGTCTGATATTTCTTGTTTATAAATCCCTCCCCCTTGGCTAAAGCCCTAGTTCTATGTGGCATAAAGCAGAGCACAGTGTGCCCCCCAGGCCTCACTGTGGGGAGTGAGATCCCCAGGAGATGTGCAGTGCTGCCCCCACCAGACCTTAGTGTGGGGAGGAGGATCTCCAGGAGATGAGCAGTGCTGCTTCCACTAGGCCTCTCTGTGGGGAGGGGGATCTCCAGGAAATGCACAGTACTGCCCCCAGGCCTCACAATGGAGAGGGGGATCTCCAGGAGATATGCAGTGCTGCCCCCCAGGCCTCACCGTGGGGAGAGGGATCTGCAGGAGATGCACAGTGCTGCCCCCAGGCCTCACTGTGGGGAGGGGGATCTCCAGGAGATGCACAGTGCTGCCCCCCAGGCCTCACAATGGGGAGAGGGATCTCCAGGAGATGTGCAGTGATGCCCCCCAGGCTTCACTGTAGGGAGGGAGATCTCCAGGAGATGCACAGTACTGCCCCCCCATCAGGCCTCACTGTAGGGAGGGGGATCTCAAGGAGATGCACAATGCTGCCCCCCAGGCCTCACTGTAGGGAGGGGGATCTCTAGAAGATGTGCAGTACTGCCCCCCAGCACTCACTGTGGGGAGGGGCATCTCCAGGAGACATGCAGTGCTGCCCCCACCAGGCCTCACTGAGGAAGGGGATCTCTGGGAGACGTGCAGTGGAGACTTTGTGCCTTTTGTAATTTTAAAAACAGACTTCCCCCTCGGTCTCATCATACAGAACAGGTTTCCTGCTTGTGGCCGATGTAATGGAGATGATGGCAGCACACGGCCGCTCCTTGACATCTTATCCCCTTCCCCACAGGCCCAAAATACCCAGAACACGGGAGATTGTAGTCACATACAGGACACAACTGGGACTGGGCAGAGTTCCTGCAGCTCCTTTAATGTTGCTGTCGTCCACTTGGCCTCTCAGACCAGTTTTCTCCTTCTGTTTCCATCAGTATTTGGGGGCGTCCAGTCCTCGGTGATCTTTGCCCCCCATCTATCAGGTTGTGGGGGTCTCCTGTGTACAGCGCTCTCTGCAGGTCACCACAGATTCCCCTTGGACTCTGTATTTGGGGGCGTCCAGTCCTCGATGAGGTCACGGCCGCGCCAGATCTTAGCTCCTTCTTGGTGACATCTTCTCAGGGTCCAGGGTAGATCTGATGCTGGAGATTATTCCTTCAGATCACTTTCCGCACTTAGAAAATCCTCCAAGAAGACGACACTTTCCCCGGGGTTCATCAGAAATGATGGTGGTCGATCACTGACACTGCAACATGGGGGGTTGGGAGCACTGACACTGCGACACGAGGGGGATGGGAGTACTGACACTGCGACACGGGGGGGATGGGAGCACTGACACTGCGACACGGGGAGGATGGGAGCACTGACAATGCGACACTGGGGGATGGGAGCACTGACACTGCGACACGGGATGGGAGCACTGACACTGAGACACGGGGGGGATGGGAGCACTGATACTGTAACACGAGGGGATGGGAGCACTGACACTGCAACACGGGGGGATGGGAGCACTGACACTGCGACACTGGAGGATGGGAGCACTGACACTGCGACACGGGGGGATGGGAGCACTGACACTGCAACACTGGGGGATGGGAGCACTGACACTGCGACACGGGGGGATGGGAGCACTGACACTGCGACACGGGGGGATGGGGGCACTGACACTGCGACACGGGGGATTGGAGCACTGACCCTGCAACACTGGGGGATGGGAGCACTGACACTGCAACACGGGGGATGGGAGCATTGACACTACGACACGAGGGGATGGGAGCACTGACACTGCGACACGGGGGGGATGGGAGCACTGATACTGTAACACGAGGGGATGGGGACACTGACACTGCGACACGGGGAGGATGGGAGCACTGACACTGCGACACGGGGGGATGGGAGCACTGACACTGCGACACGGGTTTTTTTATATATATATATATATATATATATATATATATACACACACAGAATAATATATATAGTGTATATATACAGAATAATACAGATACTGAGGATTACACCCAGTATACAGGACAGGAGAAGTGGTACTGTGCAGTGTATATATACAGAATAATACAGGTACTAAGGATTACACCCAGTATACAGGACAGAAGTGGTACTGTGCAGTGTATATATACAGAATAATACAGGTACTAAGGATTACACCCAGTATACAAGACAGAAGTGGTACTGTGCAGTGTATATATACAGAATACTAAAGGTACTAAGGATTACACCCAGTATACAAGACAGAAGTGGTACTGTGCAGTGTATATATACAGAATAATACAGGTACTAAGGATTACACCCAGTATACAAGACAGAAGTGGTACTGTGCAGTGTATATATACAGAATAATACAGATACTGAGGATTACAGTATACAGGACAGGAGAGGTGGTACTGTGCAGTGTATATATACACAATAATACAGATACTGAGGATTACACCCAGTATACAGGACAGGAGAAGTGCTACTGTGCAGTGTATATATAAAGAATAATACAGATACTGAGGATTACACCCAGTATACAGGACAGGAGAAGAGGTACTGTGCAGAGTATATATACAGAATAATACAGATACTGAGGATTACACTCAGTATACAGGACAGGAGAAGTGGTACTGTGCAGTGTATATATACAGAATAATACAGATACTAAGGATTACACCCAGTATACAAGACAGGAGAAGTGGTACTGTGCAGTGTATATATACAGAATAATACAGATACTGAGGATTACACCCAGTATACAAGACAGAAGTGGTACTGTGCAGTGTATATATACAGAATAATACAGATACTAAGGATTACACCCAGTATACAAGACAGGAGAAGTGGTACTGTGCAGTGTATATATACAGAATAATACAGATACTGAGTATTACACCCAGTATACAGGACAGGAGAAGTGGTACTGTGCAGTGTATATATACAGAATAATACAGATACTGAGAATTACACCCAGTATACAGGACAGGAGAAGTGGTACTGTGCAGTGTATATACAGAATAATACAGATACTGAGAATTACACCCAGTATACAGGACAGGAGAAGTGGTACTGTGCAGTGTATATATACAGAATAATACAGATACTAAGGATTACACCCAGTATACAAGACAGGAGAAGTGGTACTGTGCAGTGTATATATACAGAATAATACAGATACTGAGGATTACACCCAGTATACAGGACAGGAGAAGTGGTACTGTGCAGAACATATATTCCTGAGGATTACATGCAGGGAGTACGCAGCTCACCTGATTAATGATGTAGATGCCGTACTCCACCTTCTGGCGGCGGAGGATGGGGTGGAGGTAGTGGAGCCAGTACTTGAGGTGATGGTCCCGGTGTCTGAATGGGATGATGATGGCCACCCTGTCTTTGGGGTGGCAGTCGCTGGGGGTGTACCTGCCGCCCTCCGTCACGTCGGGGTTCTCCCGTTGCACACGCTCCATACTCATCAGAGAACTAAATTCAATTAATAGACGGCCGACTGGAAGGAAGGAGAATGCTCAGTATCCACGGACAATCACACCCAACAAAATATCAACAACAAACGGCGGCCGCAGCAGAGAGGATATAGCGCGTGCACACAGGGGAGGTGTGATACAATGTATCTGTGCAGCTATCCTCCTTCACAAGAGGCAGGTTTGCTGCTGTAAGATGGAAAGGATTGCCTGCAATGACACAGTGTAACAAACCCTCAGCTGTGAGCGCAGCACTAAGTTTACAGCATTGGAAAGTAAACAAGAATGATCAGAACAGCTGACAGCAAGCAGAGATCCTGCAAACAGTGGTGAAAGGTCATGTGACGCCCGAGGGGCAGTGGTCCGGGAGAAGGGACCTTGCGGGAGGACTGCCGATTTCATGGCCCTCCGGTATCTGCCGGACCCCAAGTATGATTAACTCCGGCACCACCAGAGACCTCAGACGTGTAACAAATAACCAGGCACAGCAAAAACGACAACACAGATAAGAAAGGAGCACCTGAGCTCCAGGCACCTCCAGAGCTGCAGTCACTATTCTGCTGTTACATTGTGTCTTATCCTCAAGTCACCTCCAAAGCTGCGATCAGTATTCTGCTGTTACATCAGGACTTATCCTCCAGAGCTGCAGTCACTTTTCTGCTGTTACATCATGTCTTATCCTCTAGTCATCTCCAGAGCTGCGGTCACTACTCTGCTGTTACATCAGGACTTGTCCTCCAGTCACCTCCAGAGCTGCACTCACTATTCTGCTGTTACATCATGTCTTATCCTCCAGAGCTGCAGTCACTTTTCTGCTGTTACATCATGTCTTATCCTCTAGTCATCTCCAGAGCTGCGGTCACTACTCTGCTGTTACATCAGGACTTGTCCTCCAGTCACCCCCAGAGCTGCACTCACTATTCTGCTGGTATATTGTGTCTTATCCTCCAGAGCTGCAGTCACTTTTCTGCTGTTACATCAGGTCTTATCCTCCAGTCACCTCCAAAGCTGCACTTACTATTCTACTGTTACTTCATGTCTTAAGGGTGCTTTACATGTTGCGACATCGCTAGCGATTGCTAGCGATGTCGCGTGCGATAGCACCCGCCCCCGTCGGTGGCACGATATGTGGTGATCGCTGCCGTAGCGAACATTATCGCTACAGCAGCGTCACACGCACATACTTTGTCAGCGACGTCGCTGTGACCGCCGAACAATCCCTCCCTCAAGGGGGAGGTGAGTTCGGCGTCACCGCAACGTCACTAAGCAGCCGGCCAATAGAAGCGGAGGGGCGGAGATGAGCGGGACGTAATATCCCGCCCACCTCCTTCATTCCTCATTGCTGGTGGATGCAGGTAAGGAGATGTTCGTCGTTCCTGCGGTGTCACACACAGCAATGTCTGCTGCCGCAGGAACGACAAACAACATCAAACCTGCTGCAGCAGCGATATTAAGATAATGAGCGACGTGTCAACGAGCAACGATTTTTCACGTTTTTGTGCTCGTTGATTGTCGCTCATTTGTGTCACACGCTGCGATGTCGCTAACGGCGCCGGATGTGCATCACTAACGACGTGACCCCAATACTGATATCGCAGCGTGTAAAGCACACTTAACTCTCAAGTCACCTCCAGAAAATCACATCAAAATCGCACCATCATTACAGGCATTTTTTTTTTACATTTCCAGGCTCTCTGTGACAAGATGCAGTTTTGGTTGCAGTTTTTGTGCAGAAAAAAGCGCAGTGTGCGCATATAGCCTTAATCTCACCAGCCCAGAAACTGGTCCTGCTGTAAATCCTGCGACAGCTGAGGTTTGTTACAATGTGTCAGTTCAGGTGTGACCTAGCAGATCTGTGCTGCACTGATACACTGTAAGGGTATGTGCGCACGTTGCCTTTTTTGTGACCACAAAGATGCAGCATTTTTGTGCGTTTTTGGCCACAAAAAAAAGCACAAAAATGGACCCACGGTAAAAACGCATCCAAAAAAACGATGCGTTTTTGTGCATTTTGTGCTGCGTTTTTGTTGCTGCGTTTCTTCCAATGCAGTACATGGGTTAAAAACGCTGGCAAAAACGCAGAAATACTTGACATGTTGCACCCGAAAAAAGCAGCTAAAAACGCAGCGTGCGCACATAGCCTAACAAGCCCAGCAGAGGCCTGCATGTCACTTACCCAGGCCGGACGGGGAGTCTGGGCACGGAGGAAGGGGCTTCTCGGTCACCGTCTGGTTAGGATCCATCCTGGCGCTGGCAGTGAAGGTCTCGGCCGCAGCGGCGGTGGCGTAGCTGTGCGCGGTCCCGTTGGGTCGGGTGAAGTTGTAATAGGGGTGAAGTCGGGATGAATTCCTGACACTGAAGCGATTGAAGAAGTCCAAGCGCTGAGCGTAGACATCGAAGTAGAGGATCATGATGATGACGAAGTGCACGAGGCAGAGGAGGAGCACCGCCTTACAGATCCGCTCCAGAGTGACGCCCAGCAGCAGTCTGGTCATCTTCTGAGGTGGGGGGGCGCACACCGGACACCATGAGCCCCCCGGGGTGGGAGCCCAGCGCTGCCGCAATGCGAACCAGTCCTGCCGAGCAGAGGGACATGGTCAACAGCGGGGAGAGATACAGAGGATACCCAAGTAATAGCGGCCATATACAGAGGATACCCAGATTATACCAGCCGTACATAATAATACAGAGGATACCCAGGTTATACCGTCCATATACAGAGGATACCCAGGTTATACCGTCCATATACAGAGGATACCCAGGTTATACCGTCCATATACAGAGGATACCCAGGTTATACTGTCCATATACAGAGGATACCCAGATTATACCAGCCGTACATAATAATACAGAGGATACCCAGGTTATACCGTCCATATACAGAGGATACCCAGGTTATACCGTACATATACAGAGGATACCCAGGTTATACCGTCCATATATAGAGGATACCCAGGTTATACTGTCCATATACAGAGGATACCCAGGTTATACCGTCCATATATAGAGGATACCCAGGTTATACTGTCCATATACAGAGGATACCCAGGTTATACCAGCCATACATAATAATACAGAGGATACCCAGGTTATACCGTCCATATACAGAGGATTCCCAGGTTATACCAGCCATATACAGAGGATACCCAGGTTATATGAACATATACAGAGGATACCCAGGTTATACCAGCCGTACATAATAATACATTGGATACCCAAGTTCTACAGGCCATATACAGAGGATACCCAGGTTATACTGGCCACATATAGAGGATACCCTTGTTATACCGGCCATATATACAGGATACCCTGTTTATACCGGTAGTACGTAATTATACAGAGGATACCCAGGTTATACTGGTCATATATAATTATATACAGAGGATACCCAGGTTATACTAGTCATAGGTAATTATATACAGAGGATACCCAGGTTATACCGGCCAAACAATATTATATACAGAGGATACCCAGGTTGTACCGGCCATATATAATTACACACAGAAAATACCCAGGTTATACCGGCTGCCCATAATTACACACAGAGGATAGCCAGGTTATACCGGCCGTACATAATGATACAGAGACTACCCAGGTTATATCGGTCATATATAATTATATACAGTGGATACCCAAGTTATACCGGCAGCACATAATCATATACAGAGAATATCCAGGTTATACCGGCCGCACATAATTGCACACAAAGAATAGCCAGGTTATACCAGCCGTTCGTAATTATATACAGAAAATACCCAGGTTACACTGGCCGCACATAATTACACACAAAGGATAGCCAGGTTATACCGGCCATACATAATTATACAAAGGATACCCAGGTTATGTCGGTCATATATAATTATATACAGAGAATACCCAGGTTATACCAGCCGCACATAATTATATACAGTGGATATGCAGGTTATAAAGGCCGCACATAATTACACACAAAGGATACCCAGATTATACCGGCTGCACATAATTACACACAAAGGATAGCCAGGTTATACCGTCGTACATCATTATACACAGAGGATACCCAGATTATACCGGCCATATATAATTATATACAGAGGATACGTAGGTTATACCAGCTGCACATAATTAAATACAGAGAATACCCAGGTTATACCGGCCGCACATAATTACACACAAAGGATAGCCAGGTTATACCGGACGTATATAATTATACACAAAGGATACGCAGGTTATATTCGTCATATATAATTATATACAGAGGAAACCCAGGTTATACAAGCCGCATATAAATATACACAGAGAACACCCAAGTTATACTAGCTGCACATAATTATATACAGATAATACCCAGGTTATACCGGACGCACATAATTATACACAGAAGATACCCAGGTTATACTGGCCATATATAATTATACACACAGGATACCCAAGTTATACCGGTCATATACAGAGGATACCCAGGTTGTATTCATACAGCTCTGACACAAATAAAGAGACCACTGCACAATTGTCAGTTTTTCTCTTTATATTTTTTTTGAGTAAAATGTAAATTGTTCTTTTATTCTATAAACTACTGACGTCTCCGAATTTCCAAGCAATAAATTTTGTACTTATTTTCTGAAAATGAGAAAAGGTCAAAATAACAATGCGAAGGACGAATCAAGCCGCATACAAGGTTATCCTGGAAACACAGTTGCTTCCTTCTGCTCAGGCAAAGTTCCCCAACTCTGAGGACTGTTTTTTCCAGCAGGACAATGCGCCATGCCACAGCTAGGTCAATCAATGTGTGGATGAAGGACCACCACATCAAAACCTTGTCATGGCCAGCTCAATCTCCAGACCTGAACCCCATTGAAAACCTCTGGAATGTAATCAAGAGGAAGATGGATAGTCACAAGCCATCAAACAAAGAAGAACTGCTTACATTTTTGCGCCAGGAGTGGCATAAGGTCACCCAAAAGCAGTGTGACAGACTGGAGGAAAGCAGCCAAGCCGCATGAAAGCTGGGATTAAACATCATGGTTATTCCACAAAATATTGATTTCTGATCTCTTCCTGAGGTAAAACATTATTAGTATTGTTGTTTCTAAATGATTATGAACTTGTTTTCTTTGCATTATTTGAGGGCTGAAAGCAATGCATTGTTTTGTTATTTTGACCATTTCTTATTTTCAGAAAATAAATACAAAATGTATTGCTTGGAAATTCGGAGACGTTGTCAGTAGCTTATAGAATAAAAGAACAATTTACATTTTACTCAAAAATATAAAGAGAAAAATCAGAAAAACTGAGAATTTTGCAGTGGTCTCTTAATTTTTGCCAGAGCTGTATATACAGTGGGTACAGAAAGTATTCAGACCCCTTTAAATTTTTCACTATTTGTTTTATTGCATCTCTTTGGTAAATTCTCCTTATTATACACTCTGCACCCAATCCCCCATCTT
This sequence comes from Anomaloglossus baeobatrachus, assembly GCF_048569485.1. Classification (NCBI taxonomy): domain Eukaryota; kingdom Metazoa; phylum Chordata; class Amphibia; order Anura; family Aromobatidae; genus Anomaloglossus; species Anomaloglossus baeobatrachus. The sequence goes on along the minus strand of NC_134360.1, from coordinate 216,968,394 downwards.
GCCAGAAAAAAAGAGAAATGCAGAAATTTTTGCAAATTTATAAAACAAGAAAAACTGAAATATCACATGGTCATAAGTATTCAGTCCCTTTGCTCACACACTCATATTTAAGTCCCATGGTGTCCATTTCTTGTGATCCTCCTTGAGATGGTTCTACTCCTTCATTCCAGTCCAGCTGTGTGTAATTAAACTGATAGGACTTGATTTAGACAGGCGCACACCTGTCTATATAAGACCTCACAGCTCACACTGCATGTCAGACCAAATGAGAATCATGAGGTCAAAGGAACTGCCCAAGGAGCTCAGAGACAGAATTGTGGCAAGGCACAGATCTTGGTCAAGGTTACAAAATAATTTCTTCATTACTCAAAGTTCCTAAGAGCACAATGGCCTCCATAATCCTTAAATGGAAGACGTTTGGGACAACCAGAACTCTTCCTAGACCTGGCCGTCCAGCCAAACCGAGCAATCGTGGGAGCAGAGCCTTGGTGAGAGAGGTAAAGAAGAACCTCAAGATCATTGTGGCTGAGCTCCAGAGATGCAGTAGGGAGATGGGAGAAAGTTTCACAAAGTCAGCTATCACTGCAGCCTCCACCAGTTGGGCCTTTATGGCAGAGTGGCCCGACGGAAGCCTCTCCTCAGTGCAAGACATATGAAAGCCGGCATAGAGTTTGCAAACAAACACATAAAGGACTCCCAGACTATGAGAAATAAGATTCTCTGGTCTGATAAGACGACGATAGAACTTTTTGGTGATAATTCTAAGCGGTATGTGTGGAGAAAACCAGGCACTGCTCATCACCTGCCCAATACAATCCCCAAAGTGAAACATGGTGGTGGCAGCATCATGCTATGGTATCAGGGACAGGACGACTGGTTGCAATTGAAGGAAAGATGAATGCGGCCAAGTACAGAGATATCCTGGAAGAAAACCTCTTCCAGAGTGCTCTGGACCGCAGATTTGGCTGGAGGTTCACTTTCCAACAAGACAATGACCCTAAGCACACAGCTAAAATAACAAAGGAGCGGCTTCAGAACAACTGTGTGACCATTCTTGACCAGAGCCCTGACCTAAACCCAATTGAGCATCTCTGGAGAGACCTGAAAATGGCTGTCCACCAACGTACACCATCCAACCTGAAAGAACTGGAGAGGATCTGCAAGGAAGAATGGCAGAGGATCCCCAAATCCAAGACCCCAAGAAGACTCATGGCTGTACTAGCTCAAAAGGGAGGGTGCCTCTACTCAATACTGAGCAAAGGGGCTGAATACTTATGACCATGTGATATTTTATTTTTTCTTGTTTAATAAATTGGCAAAAATTTCTACATTCCTGTCACGATGGGGGATGGGATGCAGAGTATAAATTAATGAGAAAAAAATGTACCAAATGGCCGCAATGAAACTAAGAGTGAGAAATATAAAAGGGGTCTGAATACTTTCTGCACCCACTGTGATTGATTATATATATATCTACCTACAGTGCCTTGCGAAAGTATTTGGCGCTCTTGAATTTTTCAACCTTTTCCCACATGTGGAACACAATTGTGAAGTTGAACGAAATTTATTGCTTATTTTAAACTGTTGTAAAAAAATAAATAACTAAAAAAAGGGGCGTGCAATATTATTCATCCCCTTTACTTTCACTGCAGCAAACTCACTCCAGAAGTTCATTGAGGATCTCTGAATGATCCAATGTTGTCCTAAATGACTGATGATGATAAATATAATCCCCTGTGTGTAATCAAGTCTCCGTATAAATGCACCTGCTCTGTGATAGTCTCAGTGTTCTGTTTAACACTAGAACTACTGAGGTAGTCATTTTGACTACTTCGCACTATGTATTTCTATGTTAAATGACTACCTCAGTAGTTCTAGTGTTAAAGCGCAGATAGCATCATGAAGACCAAGGAACACAACAGGCAGGTCCGTGACACTGTTGTGGAGAAGTTTAAAGCCGGATTTGGTTACAAAAAGATTTCTAAAACTTTAAACATCCCAAGAAGCACTGTGCAAGCGATGATATTGAAATGGAAGGAGTATCATACCACAGCAAATCTACCAAGACCCGGCCATCCCTCCAAACTTTCATCTTAAACAAGGAGAAGACTGATCAGAGATGCAGCCAAGAGGCCCATGATCACTCTGAATGAACTGCAGAGATCTACAGCTGAGGTGGGAGAGTCTGTCCATAGGACAACAATCAGTGGTACACTGCACAAATCTGGCCTTTATGGAAGAGTGGCAAGAAGAAAGCCATTTCTCAAAAATATCCATAAAAAAGTGTTGTTTAAAGTTTGCCACAAGCCACCTGGGAGACACACAAAACATGTGGAAGAAGGTGCTCTGGTCAGATGAAACCAAAATCGACCTATTTGGGCACAATGCCAAACGATATGTTTGGCGTAAAGGCAACACAGCTCATCACCCTGAACACACCATCCCCACTGTCAAACGTGGTGGAAGCAGCATCATGGTTTGGGCCTGCTTTTCTTCAGCAGGGACAGGGAAGATGGTTAAAATTGATGGGAAGATGGATGGAGCCAAATACAGGACCATTCTTGAAGAAAACCTGTTGGAGTCTGCAAAAGACCTGAGACTAGGACGGAGATTTGTCTTTCAACAAGACAATGATCTCAAACATAAAGCAAAATCTACAATGGAATGGTTCACAAATAAACGTATCCATGTGTTAGAATGGCCAAGTCACAGTCCAGACCTGAATCCAATCGAGAATCTGTGGAAAGAGCTGAAAAATGCTGTTCACAAACGCCTCCATCCAACCTCACTCAGCTCCAGCTGTTTACAAAGGAAGAATGGGCGAGAATTTCAGTCTCTCGATGTGCAAAACTGATAGACACATACCCCAAGCGACTGCAGCTGTAATCGCAGCAAAAGGTGGTGCTACAAAGTATTAATTTAAAGGGGACGAATTAAATTGCACGCCCAATTTTCTGTTATGTATTTATTTTTTTTTAGTTTAAAATAAGCAATACATTTAATTCAACATCACAATTGTGTCCCACTTGTTGATTCTTCACCAGAACATTAAAATGTTAATCTTCATGTTTGAAGCCTGAAATGTGGGAAAAAGTTGGAAAATTCAAGGGGGCTGAATACTTTCGCAAGGCACTGTAATTATATAAGGGATACCCAAGTTATATCAGCCATATATAATTGTATAAAGGATACCCAGGCTATACCGGCCATATATAATTACCGTATATAAAGGATACCCAGGTTATACCGGCCATATATAATTACCGTATATAAAGGATACCCAGGTTATACCGGCCATATATAATTACCGTATATAAAGGATACCCAGGTTATACCGGCATATATAATTACATAAAGGATACCCAGGTTATATCGGCCATATATATATATAAAGGATACCCAGGTTATACTGGCCATATATAATTACATAAAGGATACCCAAGTTATACCGGCCATATATAATTATATAAAGGATACCAAGGTTATACCAGCCATATATAATTACCGTACATAAAGGATACCCAGGTTATATCGGCCATATATAATTACATAAAGAATACCCAAGTTATACCGGTCATATACACTGGAGATGAAAATTAGAGAACAGCACACACTTTCCTAAATGTTGCGGTCATTGTGTCGTCCTCTGTGATTATCTCCTAACATGAGGAAACGCGCAGGATTTTCCGCTTATTTCATAAATTGAATTTTTTCAAAAGCACAAAATAAAAATGTAAATGAGATAACTGTAAAATAACACAGATCACAATTCGAGAACCCGGATCACAATTAGACAACCCGGATCAAAATTGGAGAACACGGATCACAACTAGAGAACACGTATCACAGTTAGAGAACACTGTCAGATCCCTGCAGGTTATTGGTGTTAATCTGCACCTGGCGCTAATTTCCTTCATTATCTCACAAACCCTATGTAACCGGCAGCCGAACTTTCCAGTCTGCAGTGACTGAAACCCTCAGGCGGCAGGTTGTCCAGATGAAGGCGAAAGGGGTGACCCTATCAGCCATAGCAAGAGAAGATGGTCGTTCCAAGTCCACAAACTCTTTCAAGTCCCCCAAGAAGGCTGGTTGTCCTCGAAAGACAAATGTAAGAGAGGGCAGGATAATGCGGAGAATCTCCATAGAGCGGGCAGGATAATGCGGTGAATCTCCATAGAGAGGACAGGATAATGCAGAGAATCTCCATAGAGAGGACAGGATAATTCGGAGACTTTCCGTGGGTAATCGTTTCCACACTGCAGCTGGAATAGCTCGCCAGTTCAGCACTGAACAGGGTAAGGATCTGTCTCGTCATACAGTGTCACGACGTGTAAGAGCATTTTGACTGAAAGCTCACTCTGCAGTGTCCAAACCTCTCATTAGCAGGAAGAAACATAAGACTCACCTTTGGTGAGGAGCATGTTGTGTGGACAGAGGAGAAGTGTCCACAGGTCATTTTAGTGATGAAAGCAAGTTTAATTTATTCGGATCTGATGGGAAACATTATGTTCAGCGACAAACTGGGGAAAGACTGAACCAAAAGTGTTAAGAAGTCAGTGAGAGGCGGTGGAGGAAGGGTCATGGTTTGGGGCATGTTTTCTGCAGCAGGAGTTGGACCTCTCTTACTGCTACATGGCAGAGTGATACAAGTGTGGATCAGAACCTTCTTCACAACACGTGGCTCCTTACTTCTGTTCATCAATCAGCAGCAATTTTCATGCAGGTTAATGCCCCCTGTCACACAGCAAAACGGGGAAAACAGTTCACAGAAACAATGAAATGGCCGCAGCCCAGAGTCCTGATATAAACCCAATAGAAAACCTCCGGAAAAATCTTTGGTGACAAAGTTATGGCCAAGAGACCAACAACAGTCAAAGAACTGTGGAAGAGACTGGAAGAAGAGTGGGCAAAATCCCCCCCAGAGCAGTGTGACAGACTAGTGATGACCTGTGGCTGCAGATGTGCTGAAGTCATTCACTGCGACGGCCGGTGCACGTCCTACTGATTGTGATTGTTGTTACCTGCATAACCATTTACTGATCATCTCTCTCTGTGCTACATTCATTGCTGCTCTCTAATTATCAGAATAATAAAGGTTTTATAAACTTTGGATTTTCTGTAAAACCCTGCTCTAGAGGCATGGTGCACCCCTTACCCTGCTCTAGTGGTACAGTGCACCCCTTACACAAAACCGGAGCATGGTCATCAATGGAGATTACATTATTTCTGAGAAAAGCAACTGATCAGACATTATGCTCTAATTTTCACCTCCAGTGTATAATTATATACAGAGGATACCCAGGTTATACCGGTCATACAGTGGGGAAAAAAAGTATTTAGTCAGCTACTAATTGTGCAAGTTCTCCCACTTAAAAAGATCAGAGAGGAAAGACTGAATCTGCAATTGGCAAGCAGCTTAGTGTGATGAAATCAACTGTGGGAGCAATAATAAGAAAATGGAAGACATACAAGACCGCTGATAATCTCCCTCGATCTGGGGCTCCACGCAAGATCTCACCCCATGGGGTCAAAATGATCACAAGAATGGTGAGGAAAAATCCCCAAAAAACATGGGGGGACCTAGTGAATGACCTGCATAGAGCTGGGACCACCGTAACAAAGGCTACCATCAGTAACAAACTACACCGCGAGGGACTCAGATCCTGCAGTGCCCGACGTGTTCCCCTGCTTTAGCCGGGACATGTCCGGGCCCATCTGAAGATTGCTAGAGAGCAATTGGATTATCAGGAAGAGTAATGGGAGACTGTCATATGGGCTGATGAAACCAAAGTAGAACTGGTAGAAACACAACTCGTCGTGTTTGGAGGAGACAGAATGCTGAGTTGCATGCAAAGAACACCATACCTACTGTGAATCATGGAGGTGGCAACATCATGCTTTGGGGTTGTTTTTCTTCAGAGGGACCAGGATGAATGAAAGAATGAATGGGGTCATGTATCGTGCGATTTTGAATGCAAACCTCCTTCCATCAGAAGGGCATTGAAGATGAAACATGGCTGAGTCTTTCACAATGATAATGATCCCAAGCACACCGCCAGGGCAATGAAGGAGCGGCTTCATAAGAAGCATATGAAAGTCCTGGAGTGGCCTAGCCAGTCTCCAGATCTCAACCCCATAGAAACCCTTCGGAGTTAAAAGTCCATGTTGCCCAGCGACAGGCCTAAAACAGCATTGCTCTAGAGGAGATCTGCATGGAGGAATGGGCCAACATACCACCAACATTGTGTGCCAACCTTGTGAAGACTTACAGAAAACGTTTCACCTCCGTCATTGCTAACAAAGGATAAATAACAAAATATTGAATGAACTTCTGTTATTGACCAAATACTTATTTTCCACCATAATTTGCAAATAAAATCTTCCAAATCAGATGCGGTCATCTTCTGGATTTGTTTTCTCATTTTGTCTCTCATAGTTGTGGTCACCTATGATGTCAATTACAGGCAAATCTCATCTTTATAAGTGGGAGAACTTGCACAATTGGGGGCTGACTAAATACTTCTTGCCACACTGTATATAATTATATACAGAGGATACCCAGGTTATACCAGTCATATATAATTATATACAGAGGATACCCAGGTTATACCAGCCGTTCATGATTCTTATACTGCACTAACCCTCTGGCCACGTATAGTGGCGCAGACATGCACAGTAGAATGGTATGAACACCAGTAATGGCGCAAAGGTCGTATAGGGGGAGTCATGTGATCTTAGTAATTATACAATGCTACTGCAGTCGTTATTAAAAGAGATGAACGAAACTGAGGCTCCAGCCAGTGACGAGTGCAAACCACTGAAGCGAGCAGCGCTGTGCTTGGGTATGAGTGATGCTCGGTCCTGTGTGAGCCGCGCTGTGCTTGGGTATGAGTGATGCTCGGTCCTGTGTGAGCCGCGCTGTGCTTGGGTAGGAGTGATGCTCAGCCCTGTGCAAGCCGCGCTGTGGTTGGGTATGAGTGATGCTCAGCCCTGTGCAAGCCGCGCTGTGGTTGGGTATGAGCGATGCTCGGTCCTGTGTGAGCCGCGCTGTGCTTGGGTATGAGTGATGCTCGGTCCTGTGTGAGCCGCGCTGTGCTTGGGTATGAGTGATGCTCAGCCCTGTGCAAGCCGCGCTGTGGTTGGGTATGAGTGATGCTCAGCCCTGTGCAAGCCGCGCTGTGCTTGGGTATGAGTGATGTTCAGCCCTGTGCAAGCCGCGCTGTGCATGGGTATGAGTGATGCTCAGCCCTGTGTGAGCCGCGCTGTGCTTGGGTAGGAGTGATGCTCAGCCCTGTGTGAGCTGCGCTGTGCTTGGGTATGAGTGATGCTCAGCCCTGTGTGAGCAGCGCTGTGCTTGGGTACGAGTGATGCTCAGCCCTGTGTGAGCTGCGCTGTGCTTGGGTACAAGTGATGCTCAGCCCTGTGTGAGCTGCGCTGTGCTTGGGTACAAGTGATGCTCAGGCCTGTGTGAGCCGCGCTGTGTTTGGGTACGAGTGATGCTCAGCCCTGTGTGAGCTGCGCTGTGCTTGGGTACAAGTGATGCTCAGGCCTGTGTGAGCCGCGCTGTGCTTGGGTACGAGTGATGCTCAGCCCTGTGTGAGCAGCGCTGTGCTTGGGTACAAGTGATGCTCAGCCCTATGCGAGCCGCGCTGTGCTTGGGTACGAGTGATGCTCAGCCCTATGCGAGTCGCGCTGTGCTTGGGTACGAGTGATGCTCAGCCCTGTGTGAGCTGCGCTGTGCTTGGGTACAAGTGATGCTCAGCCCTGTGTGAGCCGCGCTTGTCTTGGGTACGAGTGATGCTCAGCCCTATGTGAGCTGCGCTGTGCTTGGGTACAAGTGATGCTCAGCCCTGTGTGAGCCGCGCTTGCCTTGGGTACGAGTGATGCTCAGCCCTGTGTGAGCCGCGCTGTGCTTGGGAACGAGTGATGCTCAGCCCTGTGTGAGCTGCGCTGTGCTTGGGTACAAGTGATGCTCAGCCCTATGCGAGCCGCGCTGTGCTTGGGTACGAGTGATGCTCAGCCCTATGCGAGTCGCGCTGTGCTTGGGTACGAGTGATGCTCAGCCCTGTGTGAGCTGCGCTGTGCTTGGGTACAAGTGATGCTCAGCCCTGTGTGAGCCGCGCTTGCCTTGGGTACGAGTGATGCTCAGCCCTATGCGAGCCGCTTGCAGTGTTTGATCAGCTCACATTTGGGGTAAAATCAGCGTGATCAGATGCAGTGAGCACAAACCAACCAAATAAAAACCCCGCCCCGGAAGTGTTCTGCTCCGCTCCCTGTCCCCTGTCGGTCCCAGTTCCTCTCCACTCCCCATTTCTTCCCCCGGGCTCCCCTCTGGTTCCTGTTCTCCATTTCCTACTACGTCCGCTCCCCGTTTCCTGTGGACCCCACTTCTCTCTGCTCCCCGTTTCCTCAGACCCTGCTGCCTGTTCCTCTCCATGTTCCCCGTTTTCTCTGGATCCCACTCCCCGTTCTACTCCCAGTTTACTCTGGACCCTGCTGCTCATTTCCATCCTCTCCACGTTACCGCCGCTCTTTGCTCACTGTTTTCTCCGCACCCTGCCCCTCGTTTCCTCCGGTCTCCGTTCTTCTCCTCTCCCTGTTCCTCTCCTCTCCCAGTTTCCTCCGCTCCCCATTCCTCGCCCTTCCCATTTTCTCTGGTCTCCATTCCTCTTCTCTCCCCATTTCCTCTGGTTTCCATTCCTCTCATTTCCTAGATTCCTCCGGTCCCCGTTCCTCCCCTCTCCCAGTTTCCTCCAGTCCCCATTTCTCTTCTCTCCCCATTTCCTCCGGTCTCCGTTTCTCTCCTTTCCCAGATCCTCCGGTCCCAGTTCCTCTACTCTCCCAGTTTCCTCTAGTCCCTGTTCCTCTCCCAGTTTCCTTCGGTCCCCGTTCTTCTCCCTGTTTCCTCCAGTTCCCATTCCTCTCCTCTCCCAGTTTCCTCCTGTTCCTATTCCTCTCCTCGCCCCGTTTCCTCCGGTCCTTGTTCTCCTCTCCCCGTTTCCTCCGGTCCTCGTTCTCCTCTCCCCACTTCCTCCGGTCCCCATTCTCCTCTCCCAGTTTCTTCCAGTTCCCGTTCTTCTCCTCTCCCAGTTTTCTCCAGTTCCCTCCGGTCCCCGTTCCTCCCCAGTTCCCTCCGGTCCCCATTCTCCTCTCCCCGTTTCCTTCGGTCCCCGTTCCTCTCCTCTCCCAGTTTCCTCCGGTCCACATTCCTCTCCCAGTTTCCTCCGGTCCCCGTTCTCCTTTCCCTGTTTCCTATGGTCCCCGTTCCTCTCCTCTCCTAGTTTCCTCCAGTTCTCGTTCCTCTCCTTTCCCAGTTTCCTACGGTCCCCGTTTCTCTCCGACCTCGTTTCTCCGGTCCCCGTTTACCGTTTCCTGGGGTCCCGGCTCACCGTTTCCTCCGGTCCTACACCTGATTCCTCTCTACTCCCAGTTTCCTCCGAAACCCGCTTCTTCCATACCCCGTGCCCCGTATCTCCCCGCTCCCAGTTTCCTCCGGTCCACATTTCTCTCCCCTCCCCATTTCCTTTGGTCTCCGTTTCTCTCCTTTCCCAGATCCTCCGGTCCCTGTTCCTCTCCGCTCCCAGATTCCTCTGGTCCCCGTTCCTCTCCCAGTTTCCTTCTGTCCCCGTTCTTCCTGTTTCCTCCAGTTCCCATTCCTCTCCTCTCCCAGATTCCTCCTGTTCCTCTCCTCTCCCCGTTTCCTCCGGTCTTCATTCTCCTCTCCCCGTTTCCTCCGGTCCTCGTTCTCCTCTCCCCATTTCTTCCGGTCCCCGTTCTCCTCTCCCCAGTTTCCTCCAGTTCTCATTCCTCTCCTCACCCCACTTCCTCCAGTTCCCGTTCCTCTGCGCTCCCAGTTTCCTCCGGTACCCGTTCCTCTCCTCTCCCAGTATCCTTCGGTTCCCGTTCCTCTCCCAGTTTTCTCCGGTCCCCGTTCTCATCTACCCGTTTCCTTCGGTCCCCGTTTCTCTCCTCTCCTAGTTTCCTCCGGTCCCTGTTCCTCTTCCAGTTTCCTCCGGTTCTCGTTCTCCTCTCCCCGTTTCCTTCGGTCCCCGTTCCTCACCTCTCCCAGTTTCCTCCGGTCCCCAATCCTCTCCTCTCCCAGTTTCCTCCGGTCCCCCGTTCTCTTCTCCCTGTTTCCTTCGATACCCGTTCATCTCATCTCCCAGTTTCCTCCAGTTCTCGTTTCTCTCCTTTCCCAGTTACCTACGGTCCTCGTTTCTCTCCACCCTCGTTTCTCCGGTCCCCGCTCACCACTTCCTGGGGTCCCCGCTCACCGATTCCTGGGTTCTCCGCTCACCGCCTCCTGGGGTCCCAGCTCACCGTTTCCTGGGGTCCCCGCTCACCGTTTCCTGGGGTCCCCGCTCACCGTTTCCTGGGGTCCCCGCTCACCGTTTCCTGGGGTCCTGCACCTGATTCCTCTCTACTCCCCGTTTCCTCCGAAACCCGCTTCTTCCCTACCCCGTGTCCCGTACCTCACCGCTCCCCGTTTCCTCCGGTCCCTGTTCTTCTGCTCCTCCGATCCCCATTCCTCTCCACTCCCCATTGCTCTAGAGGAGATCTGCATGGAGGAATGGGCCAACATACCACCAACAGTGTGTACCAACCTTGTGAAGACTTACAGAAAACATTTCACCTCCGTCATTGCTAACAAAGGATAAATAACAAAATATTGAATGAACTTTTGTTATTGACCAAATCCTTATTTTCCACCATAATTTGCAAATAAAATCTTCCAAATCAGACGCGGTGATTTTCTGCATTTGTTTTCTCATTTTGTCTCTCATAGTTGTGGTCTACCTATGATGTCAATTACAGGCAAATCTCATCTTTATAAGTGGGAGAACTTAAACAATTGGGGGCCGACTAAATACTTCTTGCCACACTGTATATAATTATATACAGAGGATACCCAGGTTATACCAGTCATATATAATTATATACAGAGGATACCCAGGTTATACCAGCCGTTCATGATTCTTATACTGCACTAACCCTCTGGCCACGTATAGTGGCGCAGACATGCACAGTAGAATGGTATGAACACCAGTAATGGCGCAAAGGTCGTATAGGGGGAGTCATGTGATCTTAGTAATTATACAATGCTACTGCAGTCGTTATTAAAAGAGATGAACGAAACTGAGGCTCCAGCCAGTGACGAGTGCAAACCACTGAAGCGAGCAGCGCTGTGCTTGGGTATCAGTGATGCTCGGTCCTGTGTGAGCCGCGCTGTGGTTGTGTATGAGTGATGCTCAGCCCTGTGCAAGCCGCGCTGTGGTTGGGTATGAGTGATGCTCAGCCCTGTGCAAGCCGCACTGTGGTTGGGTATGAGTGATGCTCAGCCCTGTGCAAGCCGCGCTGTGCTTGGGTATGAGTGATGTTCAGCCCTGTGCAAGCCGCGCTGTGCATGGGTATGAGTGATGCTCAGCCCTGTGTGAGCTGCGCTGTGCTTGGGTATGAGTGATGCTCAGCCCTGTGTGAGCCGCGCTGTGCTTGGGTATGAGTGATGCTCAGCCCTGTGTGAGCCGCGCTGTGCTTGGGTATGAGTGATGCTCAGCCCTGTGCAAGCCGCGCTGTGGTTGTGTATGAGTGATGCTCAGCCCTGTGCAAGCCGCGCTGTGGTTGGGTATGAGCGATGCTCAGCCTTGTGCACGCGGTGCTGTGGTTGGGTATGAGTGATGCTCAGCCCTGTGCAAGCCGCACTGTGGTTGGGTATGAGTGATGCTCAGCCCTGTGCAAGCCGCGCTGTGCTTGGGTATGAGTGATGCTCAGCCCTGTGTGAGCTGCGCTGTGCTTGGGTATGAGTGATGCTCAGCCCTGTGTGAGCTGCGCTGTGCTTGGGTATGAGTGATGCTCAGCCCTGTGTGAGCCGCGCTGTGCTTGGGTATGAGTGATGCTCAGCCCTGTGCAAGCCGCGCTGTGGTTGTGTATGAGTGATGCTCAGCCCTGTGCAAGCCGCGCTGTGGTTGGGTATGAGCGATGCTCAGCCTTGTGCAAGCCGCGCTGTGGTTGGGTATGAGTGATGCTCAGCCCTGTGCAAGCCGCACTGTGGTTGGGTATGAGTGATGCTCAGCCCTGTGCAAGCCGCGCTGTGCTTGGGTATGAGTGATGTTCAGCCCCTGTGCAAGCCGCGCTGTGCATGGGTATGAGTGATGCTCAGCCCTGTGTGAGCTGCGCTGTGCTTGGGTATGAGTGATGCTCAGCCCTGTGTGAGCCGCGCTGTGCTTGGGTATGAGTGATGCTCAGCCCTGTGTGAGCCGCGCTGTGCTTGGGTACGAGTGATGCTCAGCCCTGTGTGAGCTGCGCTGTGCTTGGGTACAAGTGATGCTCAGCCCTATGCGAGCCGCGCTGTGCTTGGGTACGAGTGATGCTCAGCCCTATGCGAGTCGCGCTGTGCTTGGGTACGAGTGATGCTCAGCCCTGTGTGAGCTGCGCTGTGCTTGGGTACAAGTGATGCTCAGCCCTGTGTGAGCCGCGCTTGCCTTGGGTACGAGTGATGCTCAGCCCTGTGTGAGCCGCGCTTGCCTTGGGTACGAGTGATGCTCAGCCCTGTGTGAGCTGCGCTGTGCTTGGGTACAAGTGATGCTCAGCCCTGTGTGAGCTGCGCTGTGCTTGGGTACGAGTGATGCTCAGCCCTGTGTGAGCTGCGCTGTGCTTGGGTACAAGTGATGCTCAGCCCTGAGTGAGCCGCGCTTGCCTTGGGTACGAGTGATGCTCAGCCCTATGCGAGCCGCTTGCAGTGTTTGATCAGCTCACATTTGGGGTAAAATCAGCGTGATCAGATGCAGTGAGCACAAACCAACCAAATAAAAACCCCGCCCCGGAAGTGTTCTGCTCCGCTCCCTGTCCCCTGTCGGTCCCAGTTCCTCTCCACTCCCCATTTCTTCCCCCGGGCTCCCCTCTGGTTCCTGTTCTCCATTTCCTACTACCTCCGCTCCCCGTTTCCTGTGGACCCCACTTCTCTCTGCTCCCCGTTTCCTCAGACCCTGCTGCCTGTTCCTCTCCATGTTCCCCGTTTTCTCTGGATCCCACTCCCCGTTCTACTCCCAGTTTACTCTGGACCCTGCTGCTCATTTCCATCCTCTCCACGTTACCGCTGCTCTTTGCTCACTGTTTTCTCCGCACCCCTGCCCCTCGTTTCCTCCGGTCTCCGTTCTTCTCCTCTCCCTGTTCCTCTCCTCTCCCAGTTTCCTCCGCTCCCCATTCCTCTCCCTTCCCATTTTCTCTGGTCTCCATTCCTCTTCTCTCCCCATTTCCTCTGGTTTCCATTCCTCTCATTTCCTAGATTCCTCCGGTCCCTGTTCCTCCCTTTCTCCCAGTTTCCTCCGGTCCCCATTTCTCTTCTCTCCCCATTTCCTCCGGTCTCCGTTTCTCTCCTTTCCCAGATCCTCCGGTCCCAGTTCCTCTCCCAGTTTCCTCTAGTCCCTGTTCCTCTCCCAGTTTCCTTCGGTCCCCGTTCTTCTCCCTGTTTCCTCCAGTTCCCATTCCTCTCCTCTCCCAGTTTCCTCCTGTTCCTATTCCTCTCCTCTCCCCGTTTCCTCCGGTCCTTGTTCTCCTCTCCCCGTTTCCTCCGGTCCTCGTTCTCCTCTCCCCACTTCCTCCGGTCCCTGTTCCTCTACTCTCCCAGTTTCTTCCAGTTCCCGTTCTTCTCCTCTCCCAGTTTTCTCCAGTTTCCTCCGGTCCCCGTTCCTCCCCAGTTCCCTCCGGTCCCCATTCTCCTCTCCCCGTTTCCTTCGGTCCCCGTTCCTCTCCTCTCCCAGTTTCCTCCGGTCCCCATTCCTCTCCCAGTTTCCTCCGGTCCCCGTTCTCCTTTCCCTGTTTCCTATGGTCCCCGTTCCTCTCCACTCCTAGTTTCCTCCAGTTCTCGTTCCTCTCCTTTCCCAGTTTCCTACAGTCCCCGTTTCTCTCCGACCTCGTTTCTCCGGTCCCCGTTTACCGTTTCCTGGGGTCCCGGCTCACCGTTTCCTCCGGTCCTACACCTGATTCCTCTCTACTCCCAGTTTCCTCCGAAACCCGCTTCTTCCATACCCCGTGCCCCATATCTCACCTCTCCCAGTTTCCTCCGGTCCACATTTCTCTCCCCTCCCCATTTCCTTTGGTCTCCGTTTCTCTCCTTTCCCAGATCCTCCGGTCCCTGTTCCTCTCCGCTCCCAGATTCCTCCGGTCCCCGTTCCTCTCCCAGTTTCCTTCTGTACCCGTTCTTCTTCCTGTTTCCTCCAGTTCCCATTCCTCTCCTCTCCCAGATTCCTCCTGTTCCTCTCCTCTCCCAGTTTCCTCCGGTCCCCGTTCTCTTCTCCCTGTTTCCTTCGATACCAGTTCATCTCATCTCCCAGTTTCCTCCAGTTCTCGTTTCTCTCCTTTCCCAGTTACCTACGGTCCTCGTTTCTCTCCGCCCTCGTTTCTCCGGTCCCCGCTCACCACTTCCTGGGGTCCCCGCTCACCGATTCCTGGGTTCTCCGCTCACCGCTTCCTGGGGTCCCCGCTCACCGCTTCCTGGGGTCCCCGCTCACCGTTTCCTGGGGTCCCCGCTCACCGCTTCCTGGGGTCCCCGCTCACCGTTTCCTGGGGTCCCCGCTCACCGTTTCCTGGGGTCCCCGCTCACCGTTTCCTGGGGTCCCCGCTCACCGTTTCCTGGGGTCCTGCACCTGATTCCTCTCTACTCCCCGATCCTCCGAAACCCGCTTCTTCCCTACCCCGTGTCCCGTACCTCACCGCTCCCCGTTTCCTCCGGTCCCTGTTCTTCTGCTCCTCCGATCCCCATTCCTCTCCACTCCCCATTCCTCTCCTCATCCCGTTTCCTCCGGACCCCGCTCCTCATTCACCCCCCCACTCCCTTTACCTCCGGTCCCCTCCGCTCCCCGTACATCACCGCTCCTCTCAGCTGCCCGTTTGTTCTGCTCCCCGCTTCCTCTGCTCCCCGTTTCTTCCGCTTCCCCTCGTTCCCGCTACCTCCGCTCCCTGGTCCTCACCCTCCGTGGCCGTCACCTCGTCCTCCCGGCTCCAGGCTCCCTGTCTCCGGCCCGGCTCTGGCCGCTCCCCCGGGCCGGCCTCCTCATCTCCCCGGCTGATGCTTTGTGTTTCCCCGCGATCGGCGCCGCAGTCCGGTGACCTGAAGCCCAAGATCCCCCCGAATCTCCAGCATCAACTACGGAAGCCGGAGGAGGAGAGCGGCGGAGAACAGACAGCGCGGCCCCCCGCCTCCTCCTCCTCCCGCCCCCTCCTGTGTGCGAGAGGGGCCCGGACAGCCGCTACCGGGGCCCACAATCCCGGCACAGACCAGCGGCGGCCCCGACAATCACCACCCCCAATATCATCACACCCTAGAAATCACCACCACCCCATATATCATCACACCCCCAATATCATCACACCCTACAAATCACCACCACCCCATATATCATCACACTCCCAATATCATCACACCCCACAAATCACCACCACCCCATATATCATCACACCCTAGAAATCACCACCACCCCATATATCATCACACCCCCAATATCATCACACCCTACAAATCACCACCACCCCATATATCATCACACTCCCAATATCATCACACCCCACAAATCACCACCACCCCATATATCATCACACCCTAGAAATCACCACCACCCCATATATCATCACACCCCCAATATCATCACACCCCACAAATCACCACCACCCATATATCATCACACACCCCATATATCATCACACCCCATAAATCATCACACCCCACATATAATCACATCCCCCCATATATCATCACACCCTACAAATCACCACTACCCATATATCATCATACCCCACAAATCACCACCCCCATATATAATCACACCCCCATATATCATCACAGCCCACATATCATCACCCCCCATATATCATCACACCCCACATATATTATTACACCCCACATAATGATCATACCCCACATATATCATCACACCCCATATATCATCACACCCTACATATATCATCACATCCCATATATCATCACATCCCATATATCATCACACTCCACATATATCATCACACCCCCACATATATTATTACACCCCACATAATGACTATACCCCCCAAATATCATCACATGCCCCATATATCATCATCCCCTATACGTCATAACCAGAGATGAGTGAACCTTTCCGAACTCGTTTTGCTGAGCCTTACCCAACAAACGCTTCGGTCGCCGAACTGAACTCCAAACCTTTTTGAACCCGATTGGATTCAATGGGAGGCCAAACATAAGGCAGAGAACACATAAGGGGGTCGAAAAGCTTCCAAACTGTTTTGGCATCGCCATTATCTTCCAAAGACTATTGACAGAAGAAATATAGAGGTGACTGAAGGACAGGCGTAAGGGCTGCTGCTCCCATACCCATGCCAGGACAAACAAGACACAACTTGGAGACCTGTCTTGGAGTCTTGAGATTAAAAAACCTTTAAGGCAGACAGCAGGACAATGGCATCTATAGCCCCCCGCCCCATTTCCCAATAGTGTCTTTGGACAGCAGGGAGGTATGGTTCATTCAATATACAGAACATAGCCTCAGTATCTCACATGGGTCAAAAACACCAGGCATGGTCACTTTTGTAACAGCTGACGGTCCCTCACTCACACCGACTATAGCGGGTACACAAGAGGAGGTTCTCTGGTCGGAGACCTGTGTGAGAATAGTTTTGCCAGTGACGCAGGAAGAAGCAGCAGACATGGTTGATTTGGCGACTGTTGGTTGGGAAGGCCCGTTATTCTGCATTTCAGCGCAGTGGGATTCCCACAGTAATGCATGTTGGTTGCGCATGTGCCGGTACATGCATGTAGCAGTCAAGTTATTTGAACGCTGGCAGATAATAGAAGTTGGGTCATCCTTTACGGTCTCAAAAAAGGCCCAGGCTGGGCAAAACCTTCCTGCAAACTGCAGACCCGCAACCACTCCTGGCCACAGCCAAAGTTGTGGCTGAGGATGCAGTGCTTCTCTACGTGTTTCTGAGGGAATCACCAACATAACATCCTGGTCTTCCTCCTCCTCTTCCTCCTCATCTGCTGACCTACTCAGCTGCGTGCCTCTAAGTTCACACCAAGTGGGATCTACAACTTCGTCGTCAGGCTCTATGTTGTCCCCCTGCTCCTCTTCCTGACCTGACATCACAGAACAGTACACGTGTGCCTCACGTATCTGAGTCTCATCATCACCTCCATCCACGGGGGTTAACATCAGTTCACAAGGGTCCGGATCCTGCTGGGACCCTACTTTGTCTGGGCCAGGATACAACTGACAAACATTTTGGGCATCAGTGCAGATGCTTGCCCCCTCTTGAGTCTGGGAATCTTTGGAGTGGACTTCTGATGCCCATGGGATAGAATGTGTGAACAGCTCTGCAGACTCGCCCATGTGTGGTTCCCCACAGTTAGTTTGCCGGTTGGAGATTTGTGACGCGGGCACAAAAAAGTGTAATTGGGGTGGCAATTCTGAGGAATGTAGTGTGTGTGATGTTGAGGTGCAGGAAAAGGAGGAGAGGCCACGTGATGCAGCACTTGCCATCCACTCCAGCACATGTTGTTTATCAGCCTCACTCATAGTTGAAACGATGTGCGGCTGCCAAAGAAATGTAGTGGAGTAGGCTGTCCAGTAATGGAAGTTGTTCTCATTTCTCTTGGGATAGGATGAGCCGGCGTTTTCTCACTGGAGCGTTGACAAACAGAACTTCCCACACGTACACATCCAACACCCCGCCTATTCTCCCTTCCACGATAACCTTGATGTGATTAACCATTCATGGCTGATGTACCCTTTACCTTTAAAACAGGTGTTTCGCACCTCTATGTCAGACACCTGACACAAAAGATAGATTATTTATTTCCTGACTGAGATGGCAATATTATGAAGGCACTAAAAAGTACCAATAACTAGATATGTGGTTCATGGCGTAATTTGGAGCAGACATGGTAAAGTGCCAAGAATACCTATTTAGCTACTTCACTACCAAATTGACAGCAGGCAGTATAATTTAATTAATTTATTCATTTATATAGCGCTATTAATTCCACAGCGCTTTACATACATTGGCAACACTGTCCCCTGTTATGATCCGAAACCATGGAAGACCACCACAAATCATTGGCAAAAGGTGACAAGAGCATTGGCAACTAATCTGGCCGCCATCCCCTTACTAACCATCACAACTAGAAGTAGCCGAGGGGTGAACTAACATCCTGTGCACCGCGAACCCAGCCGGAGAACTAACTATCCTAAAGGAAGGAAAGATGAATAACTCTCTGCCTCAAAAAATAGACAAGAATAGCAAGCCCCCCCACATTCAAAGACTGCGGTGATATAGGAAAAACACAATACACAGGTAGATGACAGGATTAGCAAAAGGTGAGGCCCCCGCTGACTAAAATAGGAAAGGACAGGAAAGGGGACTGATGGTGACCAGAGAAAAACCCTGCAAAATACCAACTTCCTGATAGTACAAAAAGGCCCTCAGATCGCTCGATCTGAACTCCGTCCTATACCAGGTGCCCTTGTCATACCAATGAACAGAAAACAAGAATTAAAACAAATTCAACAAGCCACAAACACATGGACCCAAAGGAGCTATACTCCACACAGAACTGCAGGGAGTTCCTCAACAATCCACTGAGGGGAAAATCCCTGGAAGGAAATAAACTGAAACCAACCACAACAAATGACAAACCCAGATAAGCAAAAGAACCAGACAATAAATAAAGAGCAAAAACTTATCTGGAGTAGATGTGGTGTAAAGCAGGATTAAGCAGGCTGGAGATACAAAGAACAACTGACATCCGGCAACAGCCTGCAATCAGACCAGGACTTAAATAAGCAGAGAGTTAGCAAAGGAAACACCCACTGCACAACACACCTGGTCCAAGTCCAAACCATTCCTGGCCACCAGAGGGAGCCTCCCAGCAGCCAAAACATAACTAACATTCACAACAGTCCCCATTGGGGCTCACAATCTAGAGTCCCTATCTGTATGTCTTTGGAGTGTGGGAGGAAACCCACGGAGAACATACAAACTCCTTGCAGATGGTGTCCTTGGTGGGATTTCAACCCAGGACCCCAGCACTGTAAGACTGCAGTGCTAACCACTGAGCCACCGTGCCGCTCTAACTAACAATATCTAACTAACAATACCTAAAAATGTGATTCACTGGGTAATAGGGAGCGGCAGTAATAAGGAGCAATAGCTATTTAGATCCTTTACTGACAACTCTTTAGCAGGCACGAACAAGTAGCTATCCCTATTTCTATAATGAAATGAGGATTTGTGGCACACAGGTTTCCCTACACTGCATGCCCCTATTCTACACTATAGCTCTCCTATCATTAATTCCCTAGCTCAGCTCACTATCTAGCAACTGCAGCATCTTCCCTAATGTTTAAAAATTACAATATGGTGCTGACATTGCATATCTTCATTTTATATGCAGATGGACAGGTGACTTAGGCAGCCAATCAAACAAGCCCTTGTGTCTGAACCTTGTGGATATTTGCTGCACCGTGATTGGCTGCAGCAACATCCGCAAATAAAGTTAAGAATAAAAAAAAGGCTTCTCGCGAGTTCCCACCCCTCCACTCATTACACACATCCCCCCATTCATCATACAACGCCACAATCCTATACAAAAGCAGAAAACGTGATTAGTGATTGAACTAAACCGAACATCGACGACTTTTGGGGACAGTGCTCGGGGTCACCGAGCCCGAACCGAACAGGTTAAGGCTCGTACCGAATGTGAGATTGGCAAACCTTTATCCAACAGGTCGCTCATCTCTATCCATCAAGTCACGGTTGTGGCTGATCATAAAAATGTAGCTTATTTTGAATCCGCCACAGTTGACCCCTAGACAGGCCAAGGGGTCTTTATTTATCTCTCACGTTTAGGCCAGGGTCTCAGACTATGAAGGCTGACGCTTTGTCATGTAGTCTGGATTCCGTATCTCCTCCAGAACCTCCATCCTCCATTCTTCCCCAGGGTTTTGTAGCTGCCATGGTATCTTCAGAGATCCGTGATGCTTGGTCCTTGGCACCTTCCACTACCCCAGAGTCCACGTTATTTGTGCTGTCTTTTGAAGGAATTCCATGGTTCTGCATTGAGGGTCATAGCAATCCAGAAGACTATTTGCAGACTCTTCTGGTGTTCATCCATGCATAATGATGGTAAGGATTTTGTATCCGCTTGTGAAACTTGTGCAAGCGCTAAAGTAAGTCATAACCAGCTGGCCGGCGATTTGGCTCCATTACCAATTCCAGAAAGAATGTGGATTCATGTATCCATGGATTTCGTCACTGATTTGCCTTTGTTTGGTGGGAAAACTGTTATCTGAGTGATGGTTGAACAATTCAGTAACCAGCTCACTTCATCCCATTATCAGGATTACCTAATGCCGACACTCTTTCCAGGCTGTTCATCAATCATATGGTAAGATTGCATGGACTCCAGGGTCGGACTAGCCCACTGGAGCACCGGGGAATCCTTCTGAATATTGTGTCTGATAGGGGGTGCAGTTTATTTCTAAGTTTTGGAGGGCGTTCTGTGTTGCCCCCACCCTTATCATAGGGGCTGGTTGTGTTGCCTCCATCCTTATCATAAGGCCCCGCTGTGTTGCCCCCACCATTATCATAGGAGCCCGCTGTGTTGCCCTTGCCTTTATCATAGGGGCTGGCTGTGTTGCCCCCACCTTTATCATAGGAGCCGGCTGTGTTGCCCCATAGGGGCGGCTGTGTTACCCCTGCCTTTATCATAGGGGCCGCTGTGTTGCCCTCGCCTTTATCATAGGGGCTGGCTGTGTTGCCCCCACCTTTATCATAGGAGCCGGCTGTGTTGCCCCATAGGGGCGGCTATGTTGCCCCTGCCTTTATCATAGGGGCCGGCTGTGTTGCCCCATAGGGGCCAGCTGTGTTGCCCCAGCTTTTATCATAGAGGCCGACTGTGTTGCCCTACCTTTATCATAGGGGCCAGCTGTGTTGCCCCCACCTTTACAGGGTCCGGCTGTGTTGACCCCACGTTTATCATAGGGCCCGGTCTGTGTTGCCCTCACCTTTATCATAGGGGCCAGCTGTGTTGCCCCGCCTTTATCATATCATAAGGGCTGACTGTGTTGCCCCCACCCTTATCCGACTGTGTTGCCCCCACCTTTATCATAGGGGGCTGACTGCATCCTGTCAGTGCATTTGCTGTTTAACCGTTTTTTTTACTTCACTGACCATTCTCCTGCCTGCTGTTTTTGTACCTCCCTGCCATCTCCGGTTTTGACCCCTGCCTGTTCTGACCACTCTCCTACCTGCTGTTTTTGTAATTCTCTACCATATCTGGTTTTGACCCCTGCCTGCTCTGACCACTCTCCTACCTGCTGTTTTTGTACCTCTCTACCATATCTGGTTTTGACCCCTGCCTGCTCTGACAACTCCCCTGGCTGCCGTTTTTGTACCTCGCTGCCATCTCCGGTTTGACCTCTGCCTGATTTCCTGACCACTCTTTTGCCTGCTGATTTTGCTCCTGTCTTGTACCGCCTGGTTTGGACCCTGCCTGACGACTATTCTTCTCTGGATTGCAGCTTTTCCATAGGCAATGACCTCCTGGACCCTGCAGAAATTTCAGATCCGTGTACAGGGGTTAAAGGGTTTCGGGGTTCTCGGGATCCTGCTGGGTGGGAGGCTAGCCTCAACCTCAGACTTCACTACTTTTTCATAAAACCATATAATTTTATTGATATCAAATCCACATACAAACATTTATATTTATTAGAGGGAATGCACCCAGCTAAAATTAGGGAGGGCATCATCTAGGGACGGAGCCGTCGTGGAACAGGGGCGTCACTACACTTTAGGACGCCAACCCCAGTAGCCTAGGAAGGGAATAGGATAGGGACATATCCTCTCCTCTCTCCTTCCTTATTTTAAATATAAATGTTTGTATGTGGATTTGATATCAATAAAATTATATGGTTTTATTAAAAAGTAGTGAAGTCTGAGGTTGAGTAAATATCTACTTTTAGTATCTTTAATTGGTATTTAATTAATGGGAGGCTAGCCTGCAGTCTGTCCATGACTGTCACACTGTCTGTGGTCACGGGCAGCCCTTTAAACAGACACACAAAAATAAATGGATCCACTGCAAATGGTGGTGGATCAGGTGCAGAACCTGTCCAGCCTTGTCCAAGGACTTGCAGAGCAGGTGCAGCACCTTTCATGAATCCAGGTTCAATTCCCTGCCGCACCGCCCTCATTTTGTCCAGGACCCCATCAACTACAAATCACATTTTGGTGTCCATTGAGGAGAGCCTGGACGTCGGGGAGCTTCCAGACCAAGACAATCGCCACCAGAACAACGTCCACGCCCGCCTGAGTGGTCCCCAGGGTACTCACTTAGGCGCCAGGTACTGTCTTCTGACCTTGTAAAATTGTTGCTACCTGTTTCTTTGTCTCATCAGGGAAAATCCATGCAGCTGCCGTATTTGTAGATTGTGGCTCTGCAGCTAATTTCATAGACTCTGGTGTAGCAGAGGATCTCGATTTGCCTTTCCTGAGACTAAACTCACCTATTGAAATCTCCACCATTGATAGTACTCCTCTCAACCAGGGTGTGGTTACGTGTGTTACTCAAGAGGTTTCCATGCTTGTTGGATCTTTACATGTAGAATCTGTACCATTTTTGTTCTTAAGAACCTGATGTCAGCAGTGGTATTGGGTATGCCATGTCTGCGCAAAAATAATATGGTCATAGATTGGCACCAGGGTGAGATTGTACGCTGGAGCCTGAGTGTCAGGAGAGATGTATGTCCTTATCTGTGGACTTGTCGGTGGTGGTCTTGGGCCATGGCTGTGCAAACATAACCCGGTCATAGACTAGCCCCAGGGTGATATTGTGCGTTAGAGCCTGATTGTCAGGAGAGACATATGTCCTTATCTGTGGACCTGTCGGCGGTGGTCTTGGGCCATGGAGAGCGCAAACATAACCCGACCATAGAATGGCACTAAGGTGATATTGTGCTCTGGAGCCCTGAGTGTCAGGAGAGATGTATGTCCTTATCTGTGGACCTGTCGGCGGTGGTCTTGGGCCTTGGCTATGTAGACATAACCCAGTCATAGACTGGCACCAGGGTGATATTGTGCGCTGGAGCCCTGAGTGGCAGAAGAGATGTATGTCCTTATCTGTGGACCTGTCGGCGGTAGTCTTGGGTCTTGGCTGCGCAAACATAACCCGGTTATAGACTGGCACCAGGGTGATATTGTGCGCTGGAGCCCTGAGTGTCAGGAGAGATGTATGTCCTTATCTGTGGACCTGTGCGAGTGTCTCTTGGGCCTTGGCTACAGTCATATGAAAAAGTTTGGGCACCCCTATTAATGTTAACCTTTTTTTCTTTATAACAATTTTGGTTTTTGCAGCAGCTATTTCAGTTTCATATATCTAATAACTGATGGACTGAGTAATATTTCTGGATTGAAATGAGGTTTATTGTTCTAACAGAAAATGTGCAATCCGCATTTAAACAAAATTTGACCGGTGCAAAAGTATGGGCACCTCAACATAAAAGTGACATTAATATTTTGTAGATCTTCCTTTTGCAAAAATAACAGCCTCTAGTCGCTTCCTGTAGCTTTTAATGAGTTCCTGGATGAAGGTATATTTGACCATTCCTGTTTACAAAACAATTCCAGTTCAGTTAAGTTTGATGGTCGCCGAGCATGGACAGCACGTTTTAAATCATCCCACAGATTTTTAATGATATTCAGGTCTGGGGACTGGAATGACCATTCCAGAACATTGTAATTGTTCCTCTGCATTAATGCCTGAGTAGATTTGGAGCGGTGTTTTGGATTATTGTCTTGCTGAAATATCCATCCCTTGCGTAACTACAACTTCGTCACTGATTCTTGCACATTATTGTCAAGAATCTGCTGATACTGAGTTGAATCCATGCGACCCTCAACTTTAACAAGTTTCCCGGTGCCGACATTGGCCACACAGCCCCAAAACATGATGGAACCTCCACCAAATTTTACTGTGGGTAGCAAGTGCTTTTCTTGGAATGCCGCGTTTTTTTGTCTCCATGCATAACGCCTTTTTGTATGACCACACAACTCAATCTTTGTTTCATCAGTCCACAGCACCTTCTTCCAAAATGTAACTGGCTTGTCCAAATGTGCTTTTGCATACCTCAGGCGACTCTGTTTGTGGCGTGCTTGCAGAAACGGCTTATTTCGCATCACTCTCCCATACAGCTTCTCCTTGTGCAACGTGCGCTGTATTGTTGACCGATGCACATTGACACCATCTGCAGCAAGATGATGCTGCAGGTCTTTGGAGGTGGTCTGTGAATTGTCCTTGACTGTTCCCACCATTCTTCTTCTCTGCCTTTCTGATATTTTTCTTGGCCTGCCACTTCTTGGCTTAACAAGAACTGTACCTGTGTTCTTCCATTTCCTTACTATGTTCCTCACAGTGAAAACTGACAGTTTAAATCTCTGAGACAATTTTTTGTATCCTTCCCGTGAACAACTATGTTGAATTTTTGTTTTCAGATCATTTGAGAGTTGTTTTGAGGAGCCCATGATGCCACTCTTCATAGGAGATTCAAATAGAAGAACAACTTGCAAGTGGCCACCTTAAATACCTTTTCTCATGATTGGATACACCTGCCTATGAAGTTCAAAGCTCAATGAGGTTACAAAACCAATTTAGTGCTTTAGTAAGTCAGTAAAAAGTAGTTAGGAGTGTTCAAATCAAGAAATTGATAAGGATACCCATACTTTTGCACCGGTCAAATTTTGTTTTAATGCGGATTGCACATTTTCTGTTAGTACAATAAACTTCATTTCAATCCAGAAATATTACTCAGTCCATCAGTTATTAGATATATGAAACTGAAAAAGCTGTTGCAAAAACCCAAATTGTTATAAGGAAAAAAGGTTAACATTAATAGGGGTGCCCAAACTTTTCCATATGACTGTATTCCACATACTCTCCACTGATGACAACACACTTCTTACATCAGTATTCCAAGTTCTGTAAGCCTAGAAGAAGAAAGAAGGATTTCAGTTGTGCCTCAAACCGGGCATCCATAGTAGCCATGGCATCACAAATTGTGTGAAATTTGGTACCCTTGCGGTGTTTCTTCAGGTTTGGAAACAGATGATAGTCAGAGGGAGCTAGATCTGGTGAATAAGGGTCATGGTCAACAAGCTGGAAGCCCAGCTCTGCCAGTTTTGCCGTGGTCGCTTGTGCAGTGTGAGCGGAGGATTTGTCTTGCAGGAACAAGATTCCTTTGGAGAGCTTGTCGTGCCTTTTGGCCTTTAGAGCTGTCTTCAATTGATCCAAAAGTTCAATCTAATAACTTGCATTGATGGTGGAACACTTTTAGGCTATGTGCGCACTTACCGGATTTTGCCGCGGATTTTCCGCGGATTTGCTGCATGTTTCGCTGCAGAAAATGTTCATAACATCTCTGCAGTGAATCACCAGCAAATCCTATGGAGAAAAAAAATCCTGTGCGCACTGGGCGGAATTTGACAGCTGCATGTTTTTCTGCGGGAATCCCGCAGCAAAAACAAGTGCATGTCACTTCTTTTCCGCACATCGCTGCGGGATTTCACTCCATTGACTCCAATGTTAATCATGAAATCCCGCAGGGAATAACGCAGGCAGCAAATTCTGTGCGGTTCACTGCGTTTTGCTGCGTTATTCCCTGCGGTATTTCGCGGTTTACCTCCGGTAATGTGCATCGCTTGTCTGCGGTTTTGCAGGGAAGTGATGTCATTACAGGAAGAGGAAGCCGTGCAGAAAGTAAACACACACACACATATCACACTCACAGACATCACAGACATAGAACACATAGACACAGACACATAGAACACACATAGAAAGAAAACGGAAATATAGGAAAAAAAAGAACGTGGGCTCCGCTGTATATTTACCTTCCAGCCGAGGTAAGCACACAGCGGCGGCCCGGTATTCTCAGGCTGGGGAGGGAGAGGGGCAGGGTTAATGTCCCCCGCCTCACTCCCCCTCCCGCAGCCGAGAATATCAGCCGCAGCTGCCCCGGCACTGTCGCATGCATTATGCGACAATACCGGCGTGTCCTCGGCTCTTCTTGCCACCGTGTAGCAGTGGTGGCAAGGTAATACAAGGGGTTAATGGTGATGGGGGACCACCGCCATTAACCCCAGGCTTGATCATGGCAGCGTCTATGTGACAGCTGACATGATCAACCCGTAAGTAAAGTGAATAAAACACAGACACAGAAAAATCCTTTATTTTAAATAAAACCAACAAGCCTCGTTCACCATTTTATTAACCCCCCCAAACAAAGCTCCGGCGTAATCCACACAGCTCCGGCTCCGGCGTCCTGCACTGCTGACATCCAGCCGCGACTGTCACAGACACAGCGCTGAATGAAAGCAGCAGACAGCAGAGGAAATTACCGGTCATTTCCCACGGCCGGTAATGTGAACTCACTGCCGACCGTGGGAAATGCAGCGATCTGTCATCTATCCCTCTATCTATCCCTCTGTCTGTCTATCTATCTATCCCTCTATCTATTCTTCTGTCTATCCACTATCAGAATTAAATGTATTTTTTTTTTTTTTCTTCAATGTGCTTTATTGCATTGAATGCAATAAAGCACATCCCAACCCGCACGCGGCAAAACCGCGGCAATACCGCGAACAATACCGCGGTAAAACCGCAGCAAACCGCATGCGGTTTTCGGATGCGGTTTCCCACGGTTTTTTACCGCGGGTGCGGTAATCTTTGAGGACATGCGGAATTTTCTCAAGAAAATTCCATTTCCCAGTGCGCACAGAGCCTTAAAGGTAGTCAACTACCAGCACACCCTCCTTATCCCAGGACACAGACACCATCACTTTAGTGGCTGATTTTTGCACCCTGAGGTTCTTTGGATGAGGAGAACCACTGTGCCTCCACTCTTTTGACTGCTCCTTGTTTTCAGGGTCATACAAATAAATCCAGGTCTCATCCATAGTGACCAGTCGAACCAGGGAATTCTTATCAGTCCGGAAATGCTGACAAATGGAGCGGGAAGTTTTCACTCGCATGCTTCTCTGATCTGTTGTCAAACATTTGGGGACCCACTTTGCAGAAACTTCATCATGTCCAAATGTTCATGGATAATGACACAAACACATTCACGGGAAATCCCCATGATGTCTGCTATTGCTTTAGCTGAAATTCGTAGATTCTCCAGTATGAGGTTGTGTACAGCATCGACGATCTCCAGAACAACAACCACTCTCGGTCGTCCAGGACGTTTCTCATCATTGGTGCTGAAGTGGCCCGTTTTAAATTTGGCAACCCAGTTCTTAACTGTGGAATATGAAGGACATTGATCCCCCAATGTCTGTGACATATCACCATAAATATCCTTCGCAGACTTTCCTTGCAGAAAGAAGAATTTTATCGCTCCTCTGCTCTCAGTTGCTGTGAATATCGCATTAGACTCCGCCATATTCTTTTCCCGCGTGCGCAGAACCATGTTGCCATAAGTAACAAACACAAAAGTTTGAAAACATACGTTAGACAGGCTTTCATGTGATGAAACATTCGTTACCATAGAAACAAAAAAAAAGATCACAAAGCCAAAGACTTATCAGCAGCCCCTCGAATCTGGATGGCATCCTGATTTATTCTCCTGATGTTATTTCGCATGCCCTACATGTTCGCACAGTACTGCAGAGACTCAGGGAGAACTCCTTATTTGCTAAACTTGAGATATGTGTCTTTTTTGCTGAATAAGAAGTTATTTTCCTGGGTAATATTTTGTCTGCAGAAGGCTTCCACTTCGATCCCTCTAAGATTCAACCCTTTAAGAAGTGGGTGCAACCCAAGTCCCAGAAAACTCTACAGGGTTTTCTTGGATTTGCAAATTATTACCGTAAATTTATTAGGAAGTTCTCCAATATTGCCAAACCCTTCACCGATCATCTGACTAAGATGGGGGCTGATGAGGTAAATTGGAAGCCAGGTGCGATTTATGCCTTTGCTAAGCTGAAGGAATGCTTTTGCTCTGACCCGATTCTGGTTCAGCCTAACTCCAAGTGTCTATTTATTGTGGAGGTCAATGCGTCTCAGGATGGAGTGGGATCGGTGCTATCACAAGGGTCTCCGTCTCTCACTCAGCTTCATCATCGTGTCTTCTTTTCACAAACATTTTCTGCTACTGAGAAGAATTACAACATCGCTAATCGTGAACTGTTGGCAATTTATGGACTTTCGAGGAATGGCGCCACTTCATTAAAGGCGCCAAACATAAAGTCAGTTATCACGGATCATAAAAACTTGACTTACTTGGAATCAGCCAAGAGACTCAATCTTAGGCAAGCTAAGTGGGCATTGTTCTTCTCCAGATTTGATTTTGTGGTAATGTTCCGGCCCGGTACCAAGAACATAAGAGTTGATGCTCTTTCCCATAGCTTCTGTCCATCTCAGCCTGATGACTCTGAACCAATACCTATTCTTGCTGAAGGTATTAGTGTATCGTCTGTCTCTTTGTATCTAGTAGAAGAGATCTGTAATACCCAAGACCAAGCCCTTAATAATACCTCTATCGGTAAACTGTTTCTCAGTCCCCAATTTTGCCTACGTATTTTTCAGGAGTCTTGCGATTCTGTCCTTGCAGGTCACCCTGGTATAAGCAATCAGGAATTTTTAGTTGCCTACTATAGTTAAGGACTGTTAAGGACTGATTATGTGCTTACTCGTGAAACTTGTGCCCGAGCTAAGGCACCCGACACTTGTCCCTCTGGATTTCTCCAACATCGACCCACTTCAGGAAGTCCTTGGACCTATCTCTAAATGCACTTCATTACCAGCTTCCCAGTCTCTCAAGGGACTCTCAAGACTTGTATCTGGGTATTGGTGGACAGGTTCAGTAAGCAATGTCACATTGTTCCTCTGTCTGGACTGCCTAATTCAGAAACCATAAGCAGAGTGTAGATTAGTCACATAGTGCGTTTACATGGGGTTCCGGAAAATATCCAGTACCACTCCCTGACTGTGGTGGTGTGTGCCTTCAAGCTGACGTATCGACGCCTCCTCCTGTTTCCATTGATGGGGGTTTAGAGTATGAGGTGCAAAGGATCATTGATTCTCAAAAGGTCTGGAATTCCCTTCAATATTTGGTTCATTGGAAGGAATACGAACCCGAATTGAGATCCTGGGTTCCAGCTCATTCTGTGAAGGCCAGTCGATTGGTCAGGGCCTTCCATTGGAGGTTTCCTGGGAAATCTGGGGGTCCAGTTGCCCCCCTAGCAGAGGAGGTACTGTCACGATTCCTCAGTGCAAGGAATCTCGCACGCTATGAGACTCACTGCTGTGTTCAGGGCCGCCGTCAGGGCATTACAACCATGACTGATATATGGGGTCGGGTGAAGACGGGGGCCCGGCCGGCCCAGGGTAATTACTTAGCTTTACTAAGCTCACCGGGCCCCAGTTACAGTCGCAGCAGAGGGGCCAGTCAGTGTCGCTTCAGCCACTGCACACGGCTAAATTGCATGTGTATCCCTTCTAGAGCATCACATGCAAATTAGCCATGTGTTGAAATGACGTCATACCTGGAAGGAGCCCCTATGCTCTAGCATCTACCCTACAGTGAGTGGAGTAGGACACTGGTGTGTCATCTCACGGCCCAGCGTGCAGCAGCATGAAGTCATCACTCTGCAAACTCATCACAATGCTGCAGGCAATACGGAGGTGGTGAGGACGCGGCATTCGGCGGGGAAAGGTAAGCGCTCCGTGAGCTGAAGATCACCGTGGGTGGTGGGGAGCCCGCTGACCCCAGTCCCAGCCTTGCTTTAGCTGGATGTGCGTCAGAGAGCGCACATCCAGCTCAAATGCATCGCAGCTCAGAGAGGCTGCTGTGCAACGTGGGAGCCGGGGAGAGTGAGTAAAATGCTTGTTTATTTTCTTTTTGTGGCAGACAAATATACGAGGTGAGGCCCAGGAAGGGGACATATTCAAGATGGAGGACATACAGTGCCTACAAGTAGTATTCAACCCCCTGCAGATTTAGCAGGTTTACACATTCGGAATTAACTTGGCATTGTGACATTTGGACTGTAGATCAGCCTGGAAGTGTGAAATGCACTGCAGCAAAAAAGAATGTTATTTCTTTTTTAATTTTTTTTTTTAAATTATGAAAAGTTTATTCAAAGGGTCATTTATTATTCAACCCCTCAAACCACAAGAATTCTGTTTGGGTCCCCTAAAGTATTAAGAAGTATTTCAGGCACAAAGAACAATGAGCTTCACATGTTTGGATTAACTATCTCTTTTTCCAGCCTTTTCTGACTAATTAAGACCCTCCCCAAACTTGTGAACAGCACTCATACTTGGTCAACATGGGAAAGACAAAGGAGCATTCCAAGGCCATCAGAGACAAGATCGTGGAGGGTCACAAGGCTGGCAAGGGGTACAAAACCCTTTCCAAGGAGTTGGCCCTACCTGTCTCCACTGTTGGGAGCATCATCCGGAAGTGGAAGGCTTATGGAACTACTGTTAGCCTTCCACGGCCTGGACAGCCTTTGAAAGTTTCCACCTGTGCCGAGGCCAGGCTTGTCCGAAGAGTCAAGGCTAACCCAAGGACAACAAGGAAGGAGCTCCGGGAAGATCTCATGGCAGTGGGGACATTGGTTTCAGTCAATACCATAAGTAACGTACTCCACCGCAATGGTCTCCGTTCCAGACGAGCCCGTAAGGTACCTTTACTTTCAAAGCGTCATGTCAAGGCTCGTCTACAGTTTGCTCATGATCACTTGGAGGACTCTGAGACAGACTGGTTCAAGGTTCTCTGGTCTGATGAGACCAAGATCGAGATCTTTGGTGCCAACCATACACGTGACGTTTGGAGACTGGATGGCACTGCATACGACCCCAAGAATACCATCCCTACAGTCAAGCATTGTGGTGGCAGAATCATGCTGTGGGGCTGTTTCTCAGCCAAGGGGCCTGGCCATCTAGTCCGCATCCATGGGAAGATGGATAGCACGGCCTACCTGGAGATTTTGGCCAAGAACCTCCGCTCCTCCATCAAGGATCTTAAGATGGGTCGCCATTTCATCTTCCAACAAGACAACAACCTCTCAACAAAGCACACAGCCAAGAAAACCAAGGCCTGGTTCAAGAGGGAAAAAATCAAGGTGTTGCAGTGGCCTAGTCAGTCTCCTGACCTTAACCCAATTGAAAACTTGTGGGAGTAGCTCAAGATTAAAGTCCACATGAGACACCCAAAAAACCTAGATAACTTGGAGAAGATCTGCATGGAGGAGTGGGCCAAGATAACTTCAGAGACGTGTGCCGGCCTGATCAGGTCTTATAAAAGACGATTATTAGCTGTAATTGCAAACAAGGGTTATTCCACAAAATATTAAACCTAGGGGTTGAATAATAATTGACCCACACTTTTATGTTGAAAATTTATTAAAATTTAACTGAGCAACATAACTTGTTGGTTTGTAAGATTTATGCATCTGTTAATAAATCCTGCTCTTGTTTGAAGTTTGCAGGCTCTAACTTATTTGCATCTTATCAAACCTGCTAAATCTGCAGGGGGTTGAATACTACTTGTAGGCACTGTATATACCAGGAAGGGGACAGAAACCAAATGGTGACATATATACCACAATGTGCCCATGAGGGGGATATACATACCAGGAGGGGCCTATAATGGGAGATATATACCAGGATGGGGACAAATAAAACAGGATGGGTACGTATATACAAGAAGGGTCCCAGGATGGGGACATATATACCAGAATGGGGACATATATACCAGGAGGAAATTTTTCCTAATGTCTAGTCTGAATCACCTTCCTTTTAAGTTTCCTCCCATTGCTTCTTGTACTTCCTTGTGCTACTAAATAGGGTGGTTCCCTCTGCACTGTGACCTCCTCTCAGATATTTGTAGACTGCTATTAAGTCTTCTCTTTAGTTCTTCTAGCCGGTCTTCATAGGACATGGTTTGCAGACCTTCTACCATCTTGGTTGCTCTTCTTTGGACTTGCTCTGATATATAGATGTCTTTCTTGAATTGAGGCCCAGAACTGTACACAGTATTCCAGGTGGGGTCTGACCAGGGCAGAGTATAGGGGAATAATGTCCTCTCCTGATCTAGATTCAATGCTTGTCTTGATAATCCCAGAATTGTGTTGGCCTTTTTAGCTGCACCTCCGCACTGTTGGCTAATATTGAATCTAGCATCTACTATTATGTCGCAGTCCTTTTCCCTGATGCTATCTCTTAGTTTTATGTTCCAGTCCTGTTTCCCGGTGCTATTGCTTAGTTTTATGCTCTGGGCCTTTTCCCCGATGCTATCCCTTAGTTTTAAGCTCCGGTCCTTTTCCCCAGTGCTATCGTTTAGATTTATGCTCCAGTCCTTTCTCCCCATGCCATCTCTTAGTTTTATGCCCCAGTCATTTTCCCCGGTGCTATCGCTTAGTTTTATCCTCAAGTCCTTTTCCCTAGTGTTATCGCTCTCTTGGAAACTTGGCGTGAGAATGGCCGCAGTCATGGAACTCACTGATGAGTGGTGACGTCACAAGTTCAGTGGAGGGCGCAGCCACTCACACACTGCTGTGTGACCCGCTGCAGTGACTTGAGGTGACCTCATGAGGTTATCATAGGTCACTGCAGTGCTTCTCACAGCAGTGTGTGAGGCTGCATTCACTGCTCTCCCAGCCAATGAGGAAAGTTTTTGTGCTGGTGTCCCAGCGCTCCCCGCACACTTACTTATTGCTGTGGCCAGCTGTTTCCATGTGTCCCAGAGTTTCCTCGCTCCTCTATGTGTGCTCTCCCTGCCTCCTCCCTGGAACCTGTGCACGTGGCGCAGGTGCTCCTGTAGTGTTCATGGGATGCACGCTGCTGCCCTTTTCTTAAAGGTTCAGGGCGTCAAGGGCTACTTCAGAAAGGTTCCAGGTGAACCTAAACATAGCGGTCACTTCTATGGGTCAGTAAAGATTATTTATTTTTTTGCAACTATGGAGTGCTGCCTGCATCTGCTTTTTCTATCTTTTCACTATATGTAGAACACCACGATAAAAACACATGTCTGTGTGCAATCTGTGGGCTGTCCGTGTGCCACGCGTTTTTCTCGTACCCATTGACTTGTATTGCCGAGGTATGGTGCCACTATCATCATGCTGCAATTTGCCCGCACACAGGAGATTTCAGATGTAAAACTAGCAGATGTGCTCTTCTGCATTGATTAACAATCGTGCCAGTGCGGTGAGATTTTTTTTCTCGCACATTTTATACGCAGATGTGGCTGAACCCTAATATTGTCTCTGATAGAAGAACTCAATTTATTGCCAATTTTGTTTAGGGCTTTCTGCTCTCGGATAGGGATTAAACTGTCTCACTCGTCGGCGTTCCATCCGCAGTCTAATGGGCAAACAGAATGCGTGAATCAGATTTTGGAGCAGTTCTTATATTGTTTTGCTTCTGATAATCAGGAGTGGTCCTCTTTCCTTCTCTTGCTGCATTTGCCATTAATAATTGCTGCCATGATTCCTCTGGTATACCTCGTTTTTTTTGTGTCTATGGTCATCATCCCCAGTTCTGTATATTTCAGGAGGGGCTCTCGTCAGGGGTACCTGGGAAAGGCCAACTGGACTCATCATTATCGTCTACATGGGAGAAGGTTCAGCAGCATTTGCGTGACATGGGCTCTAAGTATAAATATGTGGTTGACTAGAGACGTGTGCCTTGTCCGGACCTGTGTGTGGGTGATCTGGTGTGGTTTTCTACAAGAAACATCAAGCCTAAGATACTTTCACTGACTTTAGGACCTCCATTTATTGGTCCATATGGCATTACCGCCATCTTACAAAATTCATAATGTGTTTTAAAAATCCCTGTTAAAGAAATATTTGGGTGGGGGAACCCTTCTTCCTCCTTTGGTCGTAGTCAAGTTGTGATTAGAATTTCAGGTGTCCAAAACCATTAAATCTCATTTAATTCACTGATCTTTAGAGTACTTGGTTCATTGCGAGGTTATGGTCCTGAGAGGAGATAGGTACCAGCCTTAGAGTGGTGTCACACACAGCGACAACGACGTCGCTGCTACGTCACCATTTACTGTGACATTGCAGCGACGTCCCGTCGCTGTGTGTGACATCCAGCAACGAGCTGGCCCCTGCTGTGAGGTCACCGGTCGTTGCTGAATGTCCAGCTTCATTTTTTGGTCGTCACTCTCCCGCTGTGAAGCACACATCGCTGTGTGTGACAGCGAGAGAGCGAGGAAATAAAGCGAGCAGGGAGCAGGGAGCCGGCGTCTGGCAGCTGCGGAAAGCTGTAACCACTGTAAACATCGGGTAACCAAGGGAAGACCTTTCCCTGGTTACCCGATATTTACCTTCGTTACCAGCCTCCGCCGCTCTTGCTGCTAGTGCCGGCTCCTGCTCTGTGCACATGTAGCTGCAGTACACATCAGGTAATTAACCCTATGTGTACTGTAGCTAGGAGAGCAAGGAGCCAGCGCTAAGCAGTGTGCGCAGCTCCCTGCTCTCTGCACATGTAGCGATGTTATGATCGCTGCTGCATCGCTGTGTTTGACAGCTAAGCAGCGATCATAACAGCGACTTACAAGGTCGCTGTTACGTCACAGAAAATGGTGACGTAACAGCGATGTCGTTGTCGCTATGTGTGAACCCAGCTTAAGATATCCATGCTGAGCATTTGGTTAGGACATTCCTGAAAGATTGGGCCCTAAGGGTCCACAGGCCCTTCTTACAGGGAGTGGTACGGTCACAAAGAATTTTGCACAAACTTCGCTGACTGACATGGCGGGGTGGGACTCTGTTCAGATTTCAGATTCTGACACTCTGCCCGATAGTGTCTGGAATCAACACAAGCAGGTTCAGGAATCCATCTGCTGTGTGCTGATTCATAGGCAGGCTAGTAAGAGTTAAGGGGGCTTTACACGGTAGCGATATCGGTTCCGATATCGCTAGTGTGCGTACCCGCCCCCATCGTTTGTGCGACACGGGCATATCGCTGCCCGTCGCGCACAAAATCGCGCTCCCCCGTCACACGCCTTACCTGCCCTGCGACGTCGCTCTGGCCGGCGTTCCGCCTCCTTTCTATGGGAGCGGTTCGTGCGGCGTCACAGCGACGTCACACGGTAGGCGTCCAATAGAAGCGGAGGGGCGGAGATGAGCGGGACGTAACATTCCGCCCACCTCCTTCCTTCCGCATTGGCGGTGGAGGCAGGTAAGGAGATGTTCCTCGCTCCTGCGGTGTCACACACAGCGATATGTGTTGCCGCAGGAATGAGGAATATCGCTAATGAGAGGTAAACGATTTTTTGTTTTAGGACGACCTCTCCGCGGCAAACGATTTTGGCCGCTTTTGCAATCGTTTTAGGTCGCACATAAGTGTCACACGCTGCGATATCGTTAATGACGCAGGATGTGCGTCACTAACGATGTGACCCCGACGATAAAACATTAACGATATCGTAGCTTGTAAAGCCCCCTTTAATCTCTGCTGGTCTCCTTGCTCCATGAATTACATGTTGTGGGGAGGCCTATCAGATCTGCTCACCTCCAAGTTATGCTGGTAGAATCTTTCTACCCATGTCAGCTATAGTTTATTCTGTGTTGGTCTGTGAGGTTTGGTGTCCCATACTCTCTGCTGACAGTTGTTTTTACTTGTACTTTTTTTCTTGATGCAGTTATGGTGTGTACCCGTTTTGTAGCTTCTTTCCTGCTCTTTTCTTTCCTCCTGAATTATTATGGTCTTTACGAACACCATTCTAAGTCTGAACTGGGTGCAAAAACCTAGAAAAAACATCACTATGGGGAGATAAGGTATGCACACCAGTGACTATGTAAGGGGAATACATGAAATAGCAGAACCTGCTGTGTGAATACTGACTTGAAAAATCCAATAGCTATATGTAAGAGTGAAAATGTGAAAAATGGAATCTGCATTACTGCCATGAACATATGAATCAAGAGAAATTTAGCTACTGAATTGATCAATGCAATAGAGCCCCAACACTACGCCAAAGTATTTCTCTACGTTGGGGTCCCTAGCTTGTGTGTGTCCTCTCATGCAGTTAAAAAAACTTACCGTGTATGGGAAGCTGAGACCCAGGCTATTTATGCGTATGATATGGATTGGCAATAGGTGTGGTTGGGGAGGGTTCACAAACGAACAACTACTAACAAAAAGTATTCCCCTTACATAGTCACTGGTGTGCATACCTTATCTCCATATAGTGATGTTTTTTTAGGTTTTTGCACCCAGTTCAGACTTAGAATGGTGTTCCAAACGTTATTCCTTATTTGTTAGTATTTTTTCGTTTGTGAACCCTCCCCAACCACACCTATTGCCAATCCATATCATACGCATAAATAGCCTGGGTCTCAGCTTCCCATACACGGTAAGTTTTTTAACTGCATGAGAGGACACACACAAGCTAGGGACCCCAACGTAGAGAAATACTTTGGCGTAGTGTTGGGGCTCTATTGCATTGATCAATTCAGTAGCTAAATTTCTCTTGATTCATATGTTCATGGCAGTAATGCAGATTCCATTTTTCACATTTTCACTCTTACATATAGCTATTGGATTTTTCAAGTCAGTATTCACACAGCAGGTTCTGCTATTTCATGTATTCCCCTTACATAGTCACTGGTGTGCATACCTTATCTCCCCATATTGTATGTTCTGTGGGACAGAGTTTTTGTCTGTCTTGATCTGTGGGTTTCATCACACTCCTGTCATGTTCTTCCCTGGGGGGGAAGGGCAATTAGAACAGGACTGATCAGGAACAGGAAGGAGACTCAGGTCTCTACACCATTAGGAGTATCCCTGAGAATAGGGATAGCAGCTTGAGGGACAGCTTACCAGCCCTGGTTCTCAGCTATCCCTAAGTCTTCAGTGATTTGTTTGGTGGGGGAACTCAGTTTCGCCTGTTTTCAGTAGTGGTGGTGGTATGGGGGGGGGGAGGGTGTTCAATGATTCTTTTGGTAAGGGATCTCATTTTCGCCTTTGCTTGGTGAATGGGGTTTTCAGTGATTTCTTTGGTGGTAGTCTTAGTTTCTCCTGTGCTTGGTAAAGGGAGTGTACAGCGATTCCTTTTGTGAGGGATCTGTTTCGCCTGTGTTCTGTAAATGGGGTTTTGAGTGATTCTTTTGGTAGGTGTGTGTTTTGGCTGTCCTCGGTGAAGGTGGTGTGCAGTGCATCCTTTGATGGGGTATATGTTTCGCCTTGGCTCCGTGAAAGGGGTGTTCGGTAATTCCTCTGGTGGGGGTCTCAGTTTTGCCTGTGCTAGGTGAAGGTGTTCAGTTATTCCTTTCGTGCGGGGATCTTTGTTTCACCTTTATTCGGTGAAGGGGGGTGTTCATCGATACCATTGGCAGGGGATGTATTTGGCCTATGCTCGGTGAAGATGGTCAGTGATCCTTTTGTGTCTGATATAAGTCTCGCCTGTGCTCGATGAACTAGGGGTTCTGTGTTTCCTTTGGAGGGGGTCTCAGTTTCCCCTGTGCTCGGTGAAGGCAGTGTCCAGTGATTCCTATGGTGGGAGATCTTAGTTTCTCCTTTGCTAGAAAAGGTGTTCAGTGAATCCTTTGGTGGGTGGTCTTAGTTTTGCCTGTCCTTGGTAAAGGAGGTGTTCAGTGATTCTTATGGTCGGGGGATCTAATTCACCTGTGCTCGGTGAAGAGGGTGTTCAGTAATATCTTTTGAGGGGTCTCCCTTTCACTTGTGCTCGGTGAAGGTGGTCAGTGATTCCTTTGGTGGGGGGGCCTACGTTTCGCCTATGCTCAGCAAAGGTAGTGTTCAGTGATTCCTTTAGTGGCGCTTGCAGTTTTGCCTGTGCTCGGTGAAGGTGTTCAGCGATTCCTTTAGTGGTGGTTGTAGTTTCACTGGTGACCGGTGTTGGGGGTGTTCAGCGATTTTACTGGTTGGGGAAATGTCTCATTGTGCCTGTGCTGGTTCCCAAGTTCTGGCACCTTAACATCTGTGGCTCCGCAGGTGACGTCAGGACATTGACTATTAATCCACACAGCAGCCTGAATAATGTCGCCGGCGGAGTCTTTCCTTATAGTCATATAATACCGGGATACAACATGGCACAGTTTTTTTTCTTGCGCCGTAGAAGTCTATGGTTTCTGCCTGCTTCTGTCTTGCTGAGAGTTGTAGTCACTGTATGGTCCACAGTCCATATGGTGACATTATAGAAGCTCTGCATGATGGTGTTACAACAGCACTGTATGATGGAGTTATGTGAGCATGGAATGGCAGCTTTTCAGCACCATTTGGCGGTATTATATTGCTACACATCCACAGTGCAGACAGTATGTATCTTCAGTAATGGGTGGAGCTCTGTCTGATCGAAGCCTGCCGGCTGATAGCATCGCTCTGCCTGATCGCAGCCTGCCAGCTCCTCGCATCGCTCTGCCTGATCGCCTCTCTGCACCTGATCACATCACTCTGCTTGATCGCTTGTGGTTCTCTTAGAATTGACACTTCCCCTAATAGGACATCTTTTGTACTGCCCTGTAGAAGAGTCGCTGCTTAAGTTCTAGACCATTTCTCTCTCCTAGAAGAAGAGAATTCCCAGCAGAGAGTACGGCTCTGAGCTTTTTCCAATTAGACAAATAATATCCGGATATTAATGCTCGGCCTCCGGGAAACAGCGCAGATTGGAAAGGAACAATTTCAGGGAATCGCTTCATTAAAACTACATTTTCTAGTTTCCTATAGTAATGGCCCAACTCTGCCTAAAATAGAGAATATATCAGTGCTGGAGCGTTATAAGGCCTTGTGCGCACTAGGCGTTTTTGCCGCGCTTTTAGCGGCGTTTTTTACCGCGTTTTTGTGCTGAAAACGCAGTGACATTGCTTCCCCAGCAATGTCAATGGGTTTTCATAAGTGCTGTCCGCACACAGCGTTTTTTTGTAGCTGCGTTTTTGTGGTGACCACAAAAATGCAGCATGTCAATTATTTCTGCGTTTTTCACTGCGTTTTTCACCCATTGAGTTCAATGAATGTTCAACAACACAATGAAAAACGCATATAGCCGCGTTTCTATGACTAAAAACGCAGCTATAAACGCAATGGGTGGGCAGTAAAGTGACGTGTACAGGAAGAGGATTCCTTCTGTTGGTAAACATAGAAGCATGAATCCTCCCGGTACCGTCACCGAGGCGTCCACCTCCCGCCCGGTACCATGTCAGCTCCGTGCAGCGCCATGTCTGGGCGGGAGGTGGAGGCAGCGGCGAAAACCAAAGTGAACAGTAGAAAAAAAAAATGTCATATATACTCACCTCTCTGCAGGGTCCCGGTGCCATGCCCGCTCCCATCTCCTCCCGGTACCGCCGCTCTGCCTGTGTGCAGTCTCCCCGGGGCAGGACCTTGCTTGCAGGACCTGGCGGTGGATCACCTGATGCAGTCACCTGACGCATCAGCTGATCGTAGTCTCGCCGGCTTTTTCGCGCCCGGCCGGCTATCAGCTGATCCTGCCGTCAGGGGACTTCATCAGCTGATTACCGGCAGCTCCTGCAGCGATCGGACGGGATCAGACTCCTGTCCAATCGATCGCTCCAGGAGCTGCCGGTGATCAGCACAGGACATAAGTATTATTATTTTTTTTTTCTACTGATGCATCAGCTGATTGTATAACCGGCTTTTATACAATCAGCTGATGTGTGATGTGATTCAGGCACTTGATCCTGACACATCATCTGATCGCTTTGCCTTCCAGCAAACCGATCAGATGATATTGGATCCGGATTGGACGGCGCAGGACCCTGACCCAGGATTACTGCGGAGGGGGATTCTTTATTTCAATAAAGATGGAGTCACTAATTGTGTTGTGTTTTATTTCTAATAAAAATATTTTTCTGTGTGTTTTTTGTTTTTTTTTTATCATTACTAGAAATTCATGGTGGCCATGTCGAATATTGGCGTGACACCATGAATTTCGGGCTTAGGGCCAGCTGATAATATACAGCTAGCCCTAACTACATTATTACCTAGCTAGCCACCCGGCATCAGGGCAGCTGGAAGAGTTGGATACAGCGCCAGAAGATGGCGCTTCTATGAAAGCGCCATTTTCTGGGGTGGCTGCGGACTGCAATTCGCAGTGGGGGTGCCCAGAAATCTTGGGCACCCTGCACTGTGGATTCCAATCCTCAGCTGCCTAGTTGTACCCGGCTGGACTCAAAAATTAGGCGAAGCCCACGTCATTATTTTTTTTTTTTTTAATTATTTCATGAAATTCATGAAATAATTAAAAAAAAAAGGGCTTCTCTATATTTTTGGTTCCCAGCCGGGTACAAATAGGTAGCTGGAGTTGGGGGCAGCCCATACCTGCCTGCTGTACCCGGCTAGCATACAAAAATATGGCGAAGCCCATGTCATTTTTTTTTTTTGGGCAAAAAACTGCATACAGTCCTGGATGGAGGATGCTGTGCTTTGTAGTTCTGCAGCTGCTGTCTGCTCTCCTGCATACACTAGTTCTGCAGCTGTCTGCTCTCCTGCATACAATGAACATTTTGAAGAAGGAAATGACATCAGACCTTTTTTTTCTTTTCATCAACAATCTTTAATGGCATTGTGCACCGATTAAAAACGCAGTAAGCAAAAACGCAGCAAAAAACGCAGCATGTGTTTTTGCCGCGTTTTTTTAGCCGCGGGTGCATTTTTTTGAGACAAAAACGCACAGAAAAATGCAGCGTGAAAAAAACGCCTAGTGCGCACATACCCTAAGAGGGGCGAATATCAGTCACATATGTAATGTCTGGAGGACAGATCAGCACTGGAGCATTATATAAGATGGGCTGATATCAGTTACATACGTAACCTCCAGACATTACCTATGTGACTAATATCAGCCCCTCTTATAACGCTCCAGTACTTATATAACCTCCAGACATTATCTAAGCATTGTGCCATGCAGTGAGTGGTGGGGCTCCCCCCAAGTACAAGAGAAACCCCCAGCGAGCTGCCACCACACAGAGTACACCAAGAACATGATACAATGGTGGGCCCTGGAGGTAGGGAGATCAACTCCAGCTCTCCCCCGAGACAGATTCCTGCATTCCCTAACATCCTTATAAGAGTCCTTCTCCTCGTCGCTGATCACGTTCCTAGGCCCTGGTTTGCCCTAAACTCACGCTAGTGAGAAGGCCGGCGAGAGCACTAGTCTCTCCACCAGAATACTACAATAAAAGTCAAGGGAGACAGACAGAGGGAAAAATAGACGCAATAATGCCTCGATCACACTTCAGTATTTTGCATCAGTGTTTGGATGCCAAAACCAGGAGTGGAGCTATCAAAGAAAAACTATAATTGAAAGACTGACGTAGCCAAGCACCACGGCAGCAAATGTCACAACACCTCAGCTTCTTCCAGAGACTGGCTCCTTCCAAAGTGGACTTAAGAATGAGATACTATCACCGTCATGGTGCTGCCGAAGACAAGATGGGAAGACGTGGCCTTTTATAGTAAAGGGGAAAGAGCACAAGTATGTGCACCGGAGATATAGGATAACCAGACAGGAAGCAGTCCTTAACCCCCTACCACACCAAAACCAAAGCAGTATATTTAACTACAAGTTGCAGTCCTCAGCATAAGGCGTTGTGACCTTCTGGTCCTAGACTCGCAAGAGGGCTCTCCTGAGCGGGACACACCCATGACAGTACCCTCTCTTCTACCGCCTCTAGCCCCTCAGGACTGGGTTTACCCAGATGAGACGCATGGAATGAAAGCTACAATGTACTGGCGTTTACTTGTGATGCAGGTACCCAAATCCTTGCCTCTGGGCCATAACCCCTTCAGTGTACCAAATTTTGGAGTTTACTGTGAAACAAGGCGAAAATCCACAAATTTTTGGCACCTGAAACTCAAGATTGCCATAAACAATAATTGGAGGTAGCGGTAATGGTATCTGCTCCAAAGACGCAACAAATTTTGTGAGTAAGGACCTCTGAAAAACATTATGTATCTTAAGTGTTGG
Source organism: Anomaloglossus baeobatrachus (assembly GCF_048569485.1). Classification (NCBI taxonomy): domain Eukaryota; kingdom Metazoa; phylum Chordata; class Amphibia; order Anura; family Aromobatidae; genus Anomaloglossus; species Anomaloglossus baeobatrachus. The sequence goes on along the minus strand of NC_134360.1, from coordinate 216,926,395 downwards.
AAGTAGCTGAAGCCAAAAGATCACAGGATTAATATTTATATGGACCGATTAACCTCAGACCCAGTGTCCAAATTAAAACCTTCAACTTTATTTTCCTAGTGGACAACCATATGTAATCCTTCACACACAGGTCCGGACCTGATGACAGTCTCTTATCAGCCATGTGTTTGTACCTATCCCCATAACCCTCTGGCTGTTCAGTACTCCATGCCAAATAGATGACAAGGAAAATCATTCCTCTCCAGAAACCTCTGAAGACCCCTCCCCACTGAATGGACAGAACTACGGGTGGAACCCATCGGCACCAAAAAAGCGTGACTTACCCTTAGATTCATTGCAACGATTATTTAACTCAAATTCAGCCAGGGGTCGGTAAGACGAGCAAGTTTCCTGGTTATCTGACAAAAAAAATATCTTAGGTAGGTCTCAACGCTGATTTAAGCGTTCTGTCTGCCCATTGGATTAGGGATGGAACTCTGAGGAAAGAGACAGATGTACCCCCAGATGAGAACAAAACACCCTCCAAAATTTAGAGACAAATTGGGTTCCCCGATCTAACACCAGAGCGGTGGGAACCCCATGAAGGTTCACAATCTCAGACACAAAAACATGAGTTAATGTTTTAGAATTGGAGAGAGCGGGTAGAGCAATGAAGTGCGCCATCTTACTGAACCTATCCACCACCACTAAGATCCCGTTTTCTCCGTGAACGAAGGATGGTCAGTAATAAAGTACATTGATACAGGAGTCCACAGTTAGGTACAGTCACAGGAAGGAGAGACCTGGACGGACGAGCATGTGGGGTCTTCGAAAACACAGACATTATGGGGAGAGAAACTCCACTACCATCCTTATGCAACCTAGAACACCAAAAACAACAAGAAATGAGGTTAAATGTCGCTTTATTACCTGGGTGTCCTGCTGGGGCCGGGTTATGATGCTCCTTTAAAATTTTGGAGGTGCAACTGTAGGGAACAAATAAAATTCCCTGTGGGGCAAGAAGCAGGGGCGTCCACTGAGCTTACAGCGCCTCCCCCTCCGAGCTCTGGCCATATAGTAGAGACAACCACCCCCCCCCCCCCGCCCCCCTCCTGTAAAATAGGAGTGGAATTATCCAAACTACCTCAACAGAAAAACTCCGGGACAAAGCGTCAACTCTGACATTTTTCACCCCAGGACAATAGGTAACCTCAGAGTTAAAGCTGGTAAAAAAAACAAGAACCCCCTAGCTTGTCCAGTGTTAAGACACTTAGCCGACTCGAGGTACAGCAGATTCTTGTCATCAGTAATGACAGCGACAGGATGAACTGCCCTCCCAAGAAACGACACCATTCCTCAAATGCCAGTTTAATGGCCAACAGTTCCCTATTGCCAATATCTTACTTCTTTTCGGCAGCCGACAACTTTTTTAGAAAAAGGCGCATAGATGCCACTTACTAGGAGACTGCCCCTGAGACAACACTGCCCCAACCCCCACCTCACACATCAACTTCCACAACAAATGGTTTTGGGACATCGGGTTGGACGAGCACAGGTGCTGTCGCAAAAAAATATCTCATAAAGGAAGAAAATGCCAGGCGGGTGAGGTGGGACCATTTAGAAAAGTCTGTTCTTTTCTCAGTCATATTCGTGAGGGTTTTGACACTTGATGAGAAGTTCCTGATGAACTTACTGTACGAATTGGCAAACCCCAGAAAAGCGTTGTAGAGCATTCAGATGTTCAGGAGGATCGCACTCCAGAACAGCATGGACCTTATCTGAATCCATCTGGAAACCCACAGATAACAACAAGAAGCCCGACTCTACCTTTTGTATGGCAGACCTCGACCCGGTTCTGCCCGACCCCAGGCTCGAGCAGCGGCCCCCGCTGCCCGACCCCAGGCCAACACCAGGCTCGAGGGCGGCCCCCGCTGCCCGACCCCAAGCTCGAGGGCGGCCCCCGCTGCCCGACCCGGGCCAACACCAGGCTCGAGGGCGGCCCCCGCTGCCCGACCCAGGCAGACACCAGGCTCAAGGGCGGCCCCCGCTGCCCAACCCCACCAGCTGTCAGTCTAAAGAGCCCCTTACCCGTGATTCTTTCATATAGCGGACACAAACAGCAGGTACAGGGTGATGTGTAGGCAGCAGGTTTTGTATCCTTTCTGCAGATTTATACAGTGCACAATGTACAGAGAAATCACTGAATATTTAATATCAGGGGGATGAAGACAGAAAGTAATAGCGCGTGCAGATGGGCCAGCTAGGGGAATACCGCCACTCTAGTGCCACCTTGTGGAGGAAAAAAGCCAATGCATCAGTGTCTGATCCTACAAGACGTGTCCGATGACCAGGGATACGAGCAGCACGAGGTGGCTCTGGAGGATGGGGGTTATTGTCCTTCACATTTGGAGGTGACTTGCAGTGTGGCGGCCTCCAGCAGGGGGTAGAGGCCGCCATTTGCAGACTTCTTCCCAGGGAGTATTGGCTGGCCTATAAAGCTCTACAGCAGCTGGTGGTCTCCAATGTTCTGAGTGCGGGTCAGGGGGGGGGTCACACACAACAATCACAGGACTGAGGGGAATACTCAGGGAGGAGGCGCCACTTCTCCGCTGCCTCTCGTACAGAAAAGAACAATTTCATTAAATAAATCTCCACAAACAAATCTATAAATTTATCATCACGGAACCTAAAATAGAATAAAATTATATACACCAAGGTACGGCACGTGTGGAGGCGGCAGAAGAGGAGCGGCGGCCACGAGCCACGGAATACAGAGTCTGTGCCCTCTCTCCAGAGGAGGAAGAACCATCGGCGGAGGCCACGCTGAGCCTCAGTCTCCCATCTTTACCTTGGACGTCTGGAAATCACAATCAGGAAAAGAAATTTAGTAGAAGAACGCGTCAGAGGATCCGCAGCGTCAACCAGAGAAAAGACGAAGGCGACAAACCTGCAGGATGGCGACGATCACCCCGAAAAGCCCAATGGCACTGCCAAAGATCTCCACAATCAAAATCTTCACAAAGAGGCTGGGATTCTGCGCATCAGCAAGCGCCGCACCGCTGCCCACGATCCCCACACAGATCCCACAGAACAGGTTAGAGAAGCCCACGGTCAGGCCGGCACCGAACATCGAGAACCCTGCAACGTCACAACCGGGTGTGAGTGACCAACAGCGAAATCTCCACGGTCATCATAGGACTTCATCTCATCCTGCACAATGCTGCCCCAGAGATGGTGGGTCGGGCAGAGGAGAGAAGAGAGAAGAGAGATGAAAAGGAGAGGGCAGAGGAGAGGAGAGAGGAAAAGAAAGGAGAGGGCAGAGGAGAGAGGAAAAGGAGAGGGCAGAGGAGAGGAGAGGAGAGAGGAAAAGGAGAGGGCAGAGGAGAGGAGAGGAGAGAGGAAAAGGAGAGGGCAGAGGAGAGGAGAGGAGAGAGGAAAAGGAGAGGGCAGAGGAGAGGAGAGGAGAGAGGAAAAGGAGAGGGCAGAGGAGAGAAGAGAGAGGAAAAGGAGAGGGCAGAGGAGAGAAGAGAGAGGAAAAGGAGAGGGCAGAGGAGAGAAGAGAGGAAAGAAAAGGAGAGGGCAGAGGAGAGAAGAGAGGAAAGAAAAGGAGAGGGCAGAGGAGAGAAGTTAGATGAAAAGGAGAGGGCAGAGGAGAGAAGAGAGAGGAAAGGAGAGGGCAGAGGAGAGAAGAGAGAGGAAAGGAGAGGGCAGAGGAGAGAAGAGAGAGGAAAGGAGAGGGCAGAGGAGAGAAGAGAGAGGAAAGGAGAGGGCAGAGGAGAGAAGAGAGAGGAAAGGAGAGGGCAAAGGAGGGGAGTTTATAGGACCATCTCCTCTACACAAGAGTGCTGCCCCCAGTGATGTAGAAGGGCGGGGGCCCGACAATCAGGTGTCCTCAGATCCTTGAGCAAGACTTGTGCAGGGCACAGAGGAAGGAAGGGGGGGGGGGGGGGGGGGTCTTTGCCTGCACTGACCTGCGTGGTAGTTCTTGTTCCCAATGGTCTCTGGAGTAGTCGCCTTGAATTGCTGAAACACAAAAGATGCCGCCACCGTCATCCTCCATACTTAGAAGCCGTGCCCTCTACTGGCAATCCGCAACCTCTACAGCCACTAAGCCTGAACTCCACGAGCACCCAAAATTAATGGATCTGAACAACCCCTGCAGACAGCGACAGCCGCGCCCCCCCCCCTATACTCTGCAGGTGGCAGCCCCCCCATGCAAGATACACGCACGCGGCTCTGTTGCGGCAGACTCTGCTCTTACCTCCACCATGTTGCTGATCACAATCGCCATAATGATGCCATAGATTGCCACCGCTTCACAGAAAATGATACTAGAAGAAGAAAGCAGAGATAAAGCAACAGAAATCTCTGGGCTACAGGGGCGGCAACAATATTAGGAGTCACCTTACCTGACCAAGTTCTTAGTTTTAATCCGAGGGGCTTTCACCCCCCCACCCAGGATACTGGAGCCGGTGATGTAGATGCCCCTAAGACAACAGAGGAGAACATGTTGACAGTCATGAGGGGGTCCCAGAAGCCGGTGATGTGTTGCAGGCCGGGTGCAGCCTGACACCGCGCCTCCCTCCTGCGTGACTGTTTTCATCCCACTGCCCTCCTTACAAGTTATTCCCAGGCGGCTCCTTCATATTAGCTCTACGTTGTAGAAGAGCCGGACACTTCTGACCCAAAGAAGACTCCTATGATGTTTTTACCCAAACTCCTCCACTGACACCAAGTACAGCACGATCACTCACCACGCAGCACCCACCACAGACAGTGAGATGGCCAGTCCGATGCCCAGATTGGCCCACATGTACGGGGACGTCTCCGTGAGGAACCTAAGAGAAGGATGAGATAGATCAGTCATCAAATAAGTCCAGATGGCAGGCGCCCAGTGGCGGGGAGCACATACAGGGTTGTTATCCAGAAGTAACCTAGCACAGCATGATGAGCCACAGTGACAATGCACAATGGGGTGGGTGTCAGCGCTGTGCCCTCTGCACACACTTGAGGGGGTCTACAATTACCACCACTAGGGGGGACTTGTTTTTGTTTATTTTTTTTTCCTTCTTAAAAACGGCCTTCAGCTTGATCTGGAGCCATGGTGACTAGGTGAATGGACGCTCTGTGGGACATCGATCTTGTGAAAGTCCAGATAGATCTACCAGGGTCTTCTCTGCAGTTTTCTTGATTGTATCCAGCCATCGGGTTGCTAGTCTTCCTCTTCGCCTTGTTTTTTTTTTTTATTCTTCCAACCATGATGTCCTTCTCCAGTGATCGCTCTTTGTATGATGTGTAGACGAGTCGTAGCGTGATGATCTTTGCTTCCAGAAGCATGTTTGGCTTGATTAGTCCCAAAATTGATTTGTTTGTTCTTCTTGCCATCCATGGTATTGGTGACATCCTTCTCCAGCACCACATTTCGGAGGCGATGATTCTTTTCCGGTCTTGATCCTTTATCGTCCTTGTTTCACATCCATATGACTATAGAAAATATCAGACTACGTATGAGCTGTGCCTTCGTCACCAGTGAAATGTTCCTGGATTTGAGGACCTTGTCCAGTGACTTCATTGCCGATTTGCCCATAGCTATTCTCCTACTGACTTTCGGTGTCCTTGCTGCAACTTGAGCATTCATTGATCTGAGGAGCTTGAAGTACGTTACAACTTGCTATTTGTCGCCGTCCATCTCAGATGTGTCCCGGTCGTACCTGGTAGTAGTCCATACCTTTGTCTTCGTTGTGTTGTACACCATGTTTGAGCTTCCATCTTGACCCTCTGTAATAAGTCCTTCATTCCATCTACGCTTGTTGCTATCAAGGTTGTATCATCTGCGTATTTAAGATTCTTGATGTTCAGCAATTTTGATTCCTTCTTTTACCGCAAGTCCAGCTTTCTTGAAAATAGCTTCTCCATATAAATTGCAGAGAGATGGGCCATGATGGGCCACCACGTTCTGTTTGGACTATTGCTTCATGGTGGATGTAAAGGTCGCCGATGATTCTGATCAGATAGCGAGCACAGCATAAAAGGGATAGAGGACGCAGGCAGACATCGCAGCCAACCCCCATCCACCTGGGGCAGAGTCACCTGCCGCTTTACACCTGAAGGACACATTGAGTCCTGCACAGACCTGTCCCCAGCAGTGGAGCCGGCAAGAGGCCACATCACAGCCCACACCGAACACACAGGATGCGGCCGGTGCTGGGAAACACCAGCCGTCTGTTGTGTGTAAACAGCGAGGAGCTGACATTGCAAACACAGGGAAGGAGAGGTCGGGATATGTGCCGTATACATAATTGAGGAAGAAACGCAGGATCAGTAAAGTATGTACACTGACTGCTCCAGCAGAAAGTGAGTGCAGCTCTGGAGTATAATACAGGATGTAATTCAGTAATGCATGTACACAGTGACTGCATCAGCAGAATATTGAGTGCAGCTCTGGAGTATAGTACAGGATGAAACTCAGGATCAGTAATGTATGTACACAGTGACTGCTCCAGCAGAATAGTGAGTGCAGCTCTGGAGTATAATACAGGAGCTAACTCAGGATCAGTAATGTAATGTATGTACACAGTGACTGCAGCTCTGGAGTAGAATACAGAAGGTTACACAGGATTAGTAATGTATGTACACAGTGACTGCTCCAGCAGAATAGTGAATGCAGCTCTGGAGTATAACATTTTGATCTGACCATGGCTGGGTGGGCTGGCATCCTGCAGATACTGCCGCAGTCGTGCGGGGAGGAAGTGTGGTAAGGCTTGTACATTACTCAATCATCTTGCGCTTCAGCCCCAAAAGCTCCATGAAGAAGGCGACTGATGGAAGTGATACCATTTCTCACAAATAGTGATGTGCAGACCTGGACTGTAAAAGTCTGGATTTGCACGGTTTCAAAAAGGTACTTGGGTGCCTCCTGGCAAAAAAAATGCATCAAAAGCACGAGGTATGATGCGGTAGAGAAACGATTTTTTTGCCAGGAGGTGTAGAATGGGTGCAAAAATATGGTGTAAAAATTTCAGCACCGAGTCTGCATCTCTTGGCAAAACAACTGCTGTTTTTTCTGCCAGGAGATGCAGGTGAGTTCACGGAGTTTAATGAGGTCATCAGAGGTCCTCTCAGGTCAGGTTACCTGCGGTCACAGGTGGAGGGCTCTAGCTATGATCCCATTTAACCTGAGTGATATCACCGCTGATCGCTGCGGTTCATTCATTCTCTGGGCCTCACAGCAAGCAGTCATGTTCCATGAATGCATGCTGTGAGGTTTAGATCTAGCAGAGCTGAATCACCTTGGGACCTCGTGTGGATTACATCGGACCTGCAATGGTGTTTGGGGAGGTTAATAAAGTAGTGTGTGTTTTTTGTCTTTTATTGCAAATAAAAGGATTTTTTTGGTGTTTGTGTTTATTTACGTTCACTTACAGACTAGTAATGGGGATGTCTCAGACGCCTGCTTTCACTAACCTAGGACTTAGTGTCTGCTGTGGGCTGCCATAAACTCCTTATTACCCAGATTGCCACCACACCAGGGCAATTTGGAAGAGCTGGGTAAAGTGCCGAGCTTGTCGCATCTAATTGATGCAACAACTTCAAGGCAGCTGCAGGCTGCTATTTTTAGGTGGGGGACGGTCCAATAAACATGGACCTCCCCAGTCTGAGAATATCAACCCCCAGCTGTTGGGCTTTATCTTGGCTGGGTATCAAAATTGGGGAGGACTGCACGTAGTTTTTTTTAAATTATTTAATTAAAAATAAAAAAAAAAAAAAAAGCAGCATGCGGTTCCTCATAGGCCACAGTCACACTTGTGAGGGACTCACAAGAGTCTCGCATCGCATCACCTGGCATAGCCGCACTCTCCCCTGACAGGTGCGGGTCGCCGGAATGTATTTCTTTGCAGCTGTACGCTCGTGTCTGGAGAGCATCAGGCCGTGCCAGGTGCGATGCAAGACTCGTACGAGTCCCTTGCAAGTGTGACTCCGGCCTTATTTTGATATACAGCAAAGATGAAGCCCAACAGTGGGGGCCTACAGCCACAGGCTTCATCTGTGCCGGGGGCCTACAGCCACAGGCTTCATCTGTGCCGGGGGCCTACAGCCACAGGCTTCATCTGTGCCGGGGGCCTACAGCCACAGGCTTCATCTGTGCCGGGGGCCTACAGCCACAGGCTTCATCTGTGCCGGGGGCCTACAGCCACAGGCTTCATCTGTGCCGGGGGCCTACAGCCACAGGCTTCATCTGTGCCGGGGGCCTACAGCCACAGGCTTCATCTGTGCCGGGGGCCTACAGCCACAGGCTTCATCTGTGCCGGGGGCCTACAGCCACAGGCTTCATCTGTGCCGGGGGCCTACAGCCACAGGCTTCATCTGTGCCGGGGGCCTACAGCCACAGGCTTCATCTGTGCCGGGGGCCTACAGCCACAGGCTTCATCTGTGCCGGGGGCCTACAGCCACAGGCTTCATCTGTGCCGGGGGCCTACAGCCACAGGCTTCATCTGTGCCGGGGGCCTACAGCCACAGGCTTCATCTGTGCCGGGGGCCTACAGCCACAGGCTTCATCTGTGCCGGGGGCCTACAGCCACAGGCTTCATCTGTGCCGGGGGCCTACAGCCACAGGCTTCATCTGTGCCGGGGGCCTACAGCCACAGGCTTCATCTGTGCCGGGGGCCTACAGCCACAGGCTTCATCTGTGCCGGGGGCCTACAGCCACAGGCTTCATCTGTGCCGGGGGCCTACAGCCACAGGCTTCATCTGTGCCGGGGGCCTACAGCCACAGGCTTCATCTGTGCCGGGGGCCTACAGCCACAGGCTTCATCTGTGCCGGGGGCCTACAGCCACAGGCTTCATCTGTGCCGGGGGCCTACAGCCACAGGCTTCATCTGTGCCGGGGGCCTACAGCCACAGGCTTCATCTGTGCCGGGGGCCTACAGCCACAGGCTTCATCTGTGCCGGGGGCCTACAGCCACAGGCTTCATCTGTGCCGGGGGCCTACAGCCACAGGCTTCATCTGTGCCGGGGGCCTACAGCCACAGGCTTCATCTGTGCCGGGGGCCTACAGCCACAGGCTTCATCTGTGCCGGGGGCCTACAGCCACAGGCTTCATCTGTGCCGGGGGCCTACAGCCACAGGCTTCATCTGTGCCGGGGGCCTACAGCCACAGGCTTCATCTGTGCCGGGGGCCTACAGCCACAGGCTTCATCTGTGCCGGGGGCCTACAGCCACAGGCTTCATCTGTGCCGGGGGCCTACAGCCACAGGCTTCATCTGTGCCGGGGGCCTACAGCCACAGGCTTCATCTGTGCCGGGGGCCTACAGCCACAGGCTTCATCTGTGCCGGGGGCCTACAGCCACAGGCTTCATCTGTGCCGGGGGCCTACAGCCACAGGCTTCATCTGTGCCGGGGGCCTACAGCCACAGGCTTCATCTGTGCCGGGGGCCTACAGCCACAGGCTTCATCTGTGCCGGGGGCCTACAGCCACAGGCTTCATCTGTGCCGGGGGCCTACAGCCACAGGCTTCATCTGTGCCGGGTACCAGAATACGGGGGACCCTGCGCTGATTGTTTTATTTATTAATTTATTTTTATACTACAATACTCACCCATAGACAGTTGCACTGCTTTCCCAGCCCACCGGCTGTCCTGGTACCTGTGATTGGTTGCAGTCAGCTAACACTCAGAGTGGCAGCGCGTCTGACTGCAACCAATTACACGTGCTGGTGGGCGGGCAAAGCAGTGAATATTCAATGAGGGTTAATTGTTGGCTCCAGAAGGCAATGTGTGACCTGGAAGCAGTGACGGATCCTCGGTGAGTACACCGCGCGCTCCTATCCCCCACCCCCTTTTATCAACCTTTTTAATCTCCAGATTCTGGTCCCTATAGACTTATATGGGGACCGGATCCTGATTTTTTTTTCCTCCGGTCCCGGTTATCTGAGAGTCTGCCCATCTCTACTCACAAAAAATTCACAGACGGCACAAATGTTCTTCGGTACTTTTCCCCATTTCCTGCACAGAGTGTCGCAGATTTACAATTTATTAGTTTTTTTTGTCCCAAATTTGTATCCAATAAATATATTTTATGATCTATGTAAACAGCGCAATTAATGCATCATAATAGCGATTACATGTCTGATGTCACCAATGTACTGCAGGAAATGTATCACAAACACGAGTCCAGTATGAGGGAGACTGAGGAGTCGGGGATTTGGATGACCCACTCCACGCCCTGTTTATCTGCATATATATATATATCTCTGAATTCTACAGCACTGCGGAATGTGTTGACACTTTAGAAATAAAGATTAGTATTGGGACAGCAGAAAAAACAACGTACAAAAGCAAACAAAGCAGAAGCACAAGCAGGGAGCAGCGCTCAGAGCCCCCCCCCATAACTCCGCACCCCGGACTCATCACTCACCAGGCGACATCGAAGCGGAATCCAAGATCAAATATCGTGTAACAGGTACCTGCAAGACAAGAAGACACGGAGTCAGTGCAGCCACATATCCCAACCAAAAACACCAGCAGAACAGCGAGTGCAGCTCTGGAGTATAATACAGGAGGTAACTCAGGATCAGTAATGTAATGTATGTACACAGTGACTGCATCAGCAGAATAGTGAGTGCAGCTCTGGCGCATAATTGAGGAAGAAACGCAGGATCAGTAAAGTATGTACACTGACTGCTCCAGCAGAAAGTGAGTGCAGCTCTGGAGTATAATACAGGATGTAATTCAGTAATGTATGTACACAGTGACTGCATCAGCAGAATATTGAGTGCAGCTCTGGAGTATAATACAGGAGCTAACTCAGGATCAGTAATGTATGTACACAGTGACTGCAGCTCTGGAGTAGAATACAGAAGGTTACACAGGATTAGTAATGTATGTACACAGTGACTGCTCCAGCAGAATAGTGAGTGCAGCTCTGGAGTATAACATTTTGATCTGACCATGGCTGGGTGGGCTGGCATCCTGCAGATACTGCCGCAGTCGTGCGGGGAGGAAGTGTGGTAAGGCTTGTACATTACTCAATCATCTTGCGCTTCAGCCCCAAAAGCTCCATGAAGAAGGCGACTTTTGTTTTCAACTTCCCAGAATCTGAGTGACGACCAATATGGCGGCGGTCACTATGGGAGCGGGATCCTTCTGTCAGGTCTCCTCTATCCGGGCAGAACCGCCGCTCCCCGGGGGGGGTGTTTACCCCAAACACAGATGATAATGAGGCGGCCTCCAGTCCTTACTGGTCCCAGCTCCCGGCCATCCCCACATCAAAAGGGAAAAAGAGGAACCACTGAGGACGGAGCACGAGACACAGCCTGGAAAATAGCAGCTGAGGAAGTCCATATATAATCACACACTATGTGAAAGTCTACACGCCCCACATAGAACACCAGCTATTATTCATGGAAAATCCTACCAAGAAAAATCATGTCCTTTTTTAACCCCTGTCTCCCAAAATCTGTATTCAGAGAATGAAAATAACATAAAAAGGTCGTTGCATAAGTGTTCACACCCCATTATAATTGGGACTGGGTATTCCTTAGGTAGCTGCAGCTTAGAACAGGACAGGACAGGACAGGACGGGACGGGGGGCACGAGCCGGCCGCGCGCACAGGACAGGACGGGGAGGACGGGACGGGGGGCACGGGCCGGCCGCGCGCACGGGACAGGACGGGGGGCACGGGCCGGCCGCGCGCACGGGACAGGACGGGGGGCACGGGCCGGCCGCGCGCACGGGACAGGACGGGGGGCACGGGCCGGCCGCGCACGAGACAGGATCAGCCTCTTACCTACGAGCAGCAGAGTCGCCCAGAAGGCCACGGTGACCCCGGAGTACAGCAGCACGTGCCCGTTCATGGCGAGGTGAGGACGAGGCTCCGTACAGCCGCGGGACGTGACACTGAACCGGACCAGGCAAATCAGCTGACCACCTCCCACCAATCACCTGACTCTGGAGCACGTGACCTCCGGTCTCCCCTCCCACTTCGTTCTGGAGCTCTACGCCCATGGTACGTCAATAAGTGCGAGATCCACCTCCGCAGGCACGTGACCAGCTGACGTAGGACACACGTGACAGAAAGCGATGAGGCCGCTGCGGCCATGTTTTTTGCTAGCTGTAAATTTTCGGTGCCCATAGTATAAAAGAAACAGTGATGGAACAGGCGGCGACCATTAACCCCGTGACCCCCGGAAATTTATAGTAATGTCACAGGCGGCGGCCATTAACCCCGTCATCCCCAGAGATTTTCCGTTTTTTCCTTCCAGCAGCCATAACCTTTTATTTTTCCTTCACAGTCGCCATATGATGCTTGTTTTTTGCGGGACGTGTTGTACTTGTGAATGGCGCCATTCATTCAGCCCCATATTGTACCAGAAAACGGGGAAATAATCCAAGTGTGGAGAAATACCGCAAGCAGAGCAATGGCTGCATTGTATTTGTTTTATTCACCGTGTTCACTATATGGTAAAACTGATGTGTCTGTATGATGCCTCACGTCTGTATGACGCCTCATTTTAGTATGATGCCACAGAGTAGAATGCCTCACATCCGTATGATGCCTTACGTCTGTACGATGCCTTATGTCTGTATGATGCCTCACGTTGGTATGATGCCTCACGTTGGTATGATGCCTCATGTCGGTATGATGCCTCACGTTGGTATGATGCCTTACGTCTGTACGATGCCTCATGTCTGTATGATGCCTCACGTTGGTATGATGCCTCACGTTGGTATGATGCCTCATGTCGGTATGATGCCTCACGTTGGTATGATGCCTCATGTCGGTATGATGCCTCATGTCAGTATGATGCCTCACATCGGTATGATGCCTCACGTCGGTATGATGCCTCATGTTGGTATGATGTCTCATCAGGGCCGGCTCCAGGTTTTTTGGTGGCCCCGGGCGGAAGAGTCCCAGTGGGCCCCATCCACACGCAGACACACACATACGTACATATACATATTTAAAGACAAACTCACAAAAATACATATAGAACTGACACATCTATACAGTCATATACACTGACATACATAGATACACATCATACATGCATACAGACTAACACAGCTCTACTGCATGCATACAGACACACACAACACAACTCTGCTGGATACATACATACACACACAGCTCTGCTACATACTCACATAGCTCTGCTACATACACACATAGCTCTGCTACATACATACACACATAGCTCTGCTACATACACACATAGCTCTGCTACATACATACACACATAGCTCTGCTATATACATACACACATAGCTCTGCTACATACATACACATATAGCTCTGCTACATACACACACAGCTCTGCTACATACATACACACATAGCTCTGCTACATACATACACACACACATAGCTCTGCTACATACATACACACATAGCTCTGCTACATACATACACACATAGCTCTGCTACATACACACACAGCTCTGCTACATACATACACACATAGCTCTGCTACATACATACACACACACATAGCTCTGCTACATACATACACACATAGCTCTGCTACATACATACACACATAGCTCTGCTACATACACACACAGCTCTGCTACATACATACACACATAGCTCTGCTACATACATACACACACACATAGCTCTGCTACATACATACACACATAGCTCTGCTACATACACACATAGCTCTGCTACATACATACACACATAGCTCTGCTACATACATACACACATAGCTCTGCTACATACATACACACATAGCTCTGCTACATACATACACACATAGCTCTGCTACATACACACATAGCTCTGCTACATACATACACAGCTCTGCTACATACATATACACCTCTGCTACATACATACACACATAGCTCTGCTGCATACATACAGACACACACACGTGGCTCTGGGGGGCCCAGACACGCAGCTCTGGGGGGCCCACACAGACAGCTCTGGGGGCCAGCACATACGGCACCGGGGACCAGCACATACGGCACCGGGGGGCAGGGCATACACCTAGGGGGTGAGAAGCCCATACAGCTCACCAGGGCCCATAAATTGGGGGGGCGGGGAGGGCACATACCGCTCAGGTCATGGTGGAGAGGGGGCCCACACAGCGCTGGAGGGAAGCGATGTGCTGGGGTTCGCTGGCTGGCACTGCAACTCCTTCATCTGTGGGACTGAGCAGGACGCCGGGTGGTAGCTCCGCACACAGATGAAGTTCAAACCAGGAAGTCTGCGCGCCTTAAAGGGACGGCGTCGCAGATTCCTGCCGAGGACTGCGTTCCCCGGAACTCGGCCCGGGGGCAGCAGAACTAAGGCGAGTGGGCCCCGGCCAAGGGGCACCAGAACTGATGAGGCCGAGTGGGCCCCCCGGCTCTCCAGGGCCCCGGCATTTGCCCGGGTATGCCGCGTGCTGACGCCGGCCCTGTGTCTTATGTTAGAATGAGGCCTCACGTTGGTATGATGCCTCACATCCGTATGACGCCTTACGTCGGTATGATGCCTCATGTTGGTATGATGCCTCACATCTGTATGACACCTCACAACGGCTCGAGGTCATAGACACCAAATATGTAGAGTACAAGGCTGGTGATGATGGGGAATACGCCTAGTGCCAACAGAAAACCATCCAGATAGAGAGCAAAGGGATTTTCTCTTCAGCGTGTTTCAGGGAAACCTCTCGCCTTCATCAGGAGTTTTGTAAATCATCAAGGCATCTTTCTATTTCTCTGACAGGCCCTGACAATTGGCTTCTGAGAGCCGGGTCATTCTATTTCGTGTCGGTGCCCATATACACATCTCTGAACAGTAAGTCTCCGCTGACTGATCTCCCTGCTGGAGGCGATGCAGCCTGGACTCAGCCAAAGAGACTCGGTCAGGATCATCAGAGATGAGACCCGAGGCCTCAACAAATTCATCCAGCGACCTGAGACAACCGAAGCCATGTGGCAAAGAGAAAGCCCAGGATTGTGAATCCCTCTGTAACAGGGAGGTCACATCCCCACCCGCTGCTCCTCATCTCCAGAGGAGTAAAGGCCGCTTTACACGCTACGACATCGCAAAAGCGATCTCGTTGCTGTCACGGAATTTGTGACGCACATCCGGCCGCTTTAGCGATGTGGTTGTGTGTGACACCTATGAGCAATTTTGAATCGTTGCAAAAACGTTCAAAATCGCTCATCGGTGACATCCCTCCCTAATCTCAATTACTGTTACCGCTGCTTGGACGATGTAGTTCGTTCGACGTTCCTGCGTCAGCGCACATCGTTACGTGTGACACCGCAGGAACGAGGAACCTCACCTTACCTGTGGCCGCCCGCAACGCGGAAGGAAGAAGGTGGGCGTGATGTTACGTCCCGCTCATCTCCGCCCCTCCGCTTCTATTGGTCGCCCGCTTAGTGACGTCGCTGTGGCGCCGAACGAACGGCCCCCTTAGAAAGGAGGCGGTTCGCCGGTCACAGCAACGTCGCTAGGTAGGTAAGTAGTGTGGCGGGTCCGCGAGATTTTGTGCGCCACGGGCAGCAATTTGCACGTGTCGCACAAACGATGGGGGCGGGTACCCACGCTAGCGATATTGGTAACGATATCGCAGCGTGTAAAGCAGATTTAAGGCTGAAGTAAAGTGCAGTTTACAAGACTCCTTGAAACCGAAACATTTGTCTCTACCCCCTGCAAACCTGTCTGGAAAGCAATATGGGCTCCGGCTGAACCTGTCTACCCGCAGAATCCCCAGCATTAGGAGTCTGTGACCACTGCTGTAAAGCTAAACTGAGGTCTACATCCTCCAGGGACAGATCCTGCAGCCGCTGAGCCAGAACAGTGACTGGATTCATGGGAAAAAAAGTAAAAAAAAGGCTTCAGGTTTTTTTTTGCACGGCTGCTGATAATGTTACGTTAGGTACGGGATAATGCCAAGCGAGCAACCAAAGGGAAGGGAAACCCTGAGTCTAGGGAGAGGGAAGATGGTGACCCCTGACTGAACCTACCGCTAGTTCCTGGGGTCCCTCACCACCCTAGATAAGTTTCTCACCTATGCGCCGAGCCGGATACCTGACCCTAGGTATCCCTAGTGCTGGGCCTTAAATAAGGAACGGATGGGGTGAGCTCTTCGTCAACCCCAATAAACGCTATAGAAGAAGACTTTTGGACTCTTGGGGTAGTGGATCTTAGTTCTTGGGTTGCATCTATTTCTGGATGGGGAAGAAGTTTATGCTTAAATTGGATATTTACGGGAATGTCAGCGGTCTCCTGACCATAATAGATACCACAAAGGAGTACAAGCCACCTGCTTGCACCTGGGGCTTGAATAAGGTGAAGTATATCACGGATGTTATACACTGTGGGGATGTTATACAGAGGGGGGCACTGGGGCTGCAGTAGAGTCATTATTATGAGGACTCTGGGAAAATCCTCCCTTTCTTGTAGTCGGTCACCCGCACTCTATATCCGGTGTCCCATAGATATTGAATGGCGTGACGGCTGAGCTTGTGCACTGCCACTTCCTTCATACAGCGATAAAGGTGCCCATTCTGTTGATTGTGAGGATCTCACCTCTCAATTGGTGGGGGTCTCACTTCTTACTTGATGGGGGTCTCAGCTGTCAGACCGTCAGATATGTGATCACGTGACCACATGACATGGACGGAGAGTGGGGTCTGAGCCCCCCGGACAGGGCATATTGCTTCCTCCACTACTTTCTTCTTGGTCGTTGCAATGGCGTCTGACCAGTTTATCCTGACCCGCCATTGTGTATATGTAAACCTCAGTGTTTACTGTTAATACGAGCTGCCGGCATCTGATGTATGAAAGACGAAGAAAAAATGTCTCCCAAAACCAATCCCTGAGGTGTGAGCCCTGCTGGGCGTGAGGAGCTGTCACATGGAGGTGGCCAGTCCGGCACGGGGTCCCATCTGCATGAGCTGTAGACGGCAGGGGCGTGCGGCCATCGCTGCCCTAAGTCATACACATTGTGCTGCCATTGATACAGTCCGGTCCAGGAATACTCCCACAAGCTTTAGCATTTTATCTTTTACTAAACCCTCGTCCAGATTTCATAACAATCTGGGCTTAAAATGTCGTCTCTCAGCGTAATCTGAGGGATTCATGTCCTGATGGAGGACGGCTCCTTCACATCTCCGTGTTTCCAGCACATGTTACATCCGTGTTTTCACAGACGCCGCTCGTTCTCACTATAACGTACAGTGATCTTCCGTGTTTTTCCTTGGACAATACAAGTCTTTGGTTCAGTGATGTCTAACGCACGAAGGGCATCAGTGTGCAATGTGCTGTAAGTGTGTAACATCGCAAATTACAGGAGGAGACTGGTCACCAACAAAACACGGATGGCACACTAATGGAGAACACGGATGGCACGCTGATGGAGAACACGGATGGCACACTGATGGAGAACACGGATGGCACGCTGATGGAGAACACGGATGGCACACTGATGGAGAACACGGATGGCACGCTGATGGAGAACACGGATGGCACACTGATGGAGAACACGGATGGCACGCTGATGGAGAACACGGATGGCACGCTGATGGAGAACACGGATGGCACACTGATGGAGAACACGGATGGCACGCTGATGGCGAACACGGATGGCACGCTGATGGAGAACGTGGATGGCACACTGATGGAGAACACGGATGGCACACTGATGGAGAACACGGATGGCATGCTAATGGAGAACACGGATGGCATGCTAATGGAGAACACGGATGGCACACTGATGGAGAACACGGATGGCACACTGATGGGGAACACGGATGGCATGCTAATGGAGAACACGGATTGGCACACTGATGGAGAACACGGATGGCACACTGATGGAGAACACGGATGGCACACTGATGAAGAACAGGGATGGCATGCTAATGGAGAACACGGATGGCACACTGAGGGAGAACACGGATGGCATGCTAATGGAGAACACGGATGGCACACTGATGGAGGACACGGATGGCACGCTAATGGAGAATACAGATGGCACACTGATGGAGATCACGGATGGCACACTGATGGAGAACACGGATGGCACACTGATGGAGAACACGGATGGCACACTGATGGAGAACACGGATGGCACACTGATGGAGAACACGGATGGCACATTGATGGAGAACACGGATGGCACACTGATGGAGAACACGGATGGCACACTGATGGAGAACACGGATGGCACGCTGATGGAGAACACAGATGGCATACTGATGGAGAACACGGATGGCACACTGATGGAGAACACGGATGGCACACTGATGAAGTGTCACACTAGGTACGGGGAAGTACCAAGTGCACGGCAAAAAGGAAGGGAAGGCAAACCCTGTGTCTAGGGAAAGGGAAGATGGTGACCCATGATCGAACCTAATGCTGGTGCCTGGGGTCCCTCACCACCCTAGATAGGTTCCGTACCTATGCGCCGAGCCGGATACCTGACCCTAGGTATCCCTAGTGCTGGACCCTAAATAGAGAACTGATGGAATGAGCACTTTGTCAACCCCACTAACCACTATAGAAGACACATATATACTGTATATAGGGAGCTGTGGGGACACCACACTGTATATAGGGAGCTGTGGGGGACATCATACTGTATATAGGGACCTGTGGGGAACAGCATATTGTATATAGGGACCTGTGGGGAACAGCATATTGTATATAGGGACCTGTGGGGAGCACCATATTGTATTTAGGGACATGTAGGCCAATTATACTGTATATAGGAAGTTGTGAGACCATCATACTGTGCATAGGGAGCCGTAGAAGACAATAGGGAGCTGAGGGGTACACCATACTAAATATAGGGAGCTGTGGGGGATATCATACAGTATATAGGTGAGCTGTGGGGGACATACTGTACATAAGGAGCTGTGGGGGACATACTGTACATAGGGAGCTGTGGGGGACATACTGTACATAGAGGAGCTGTACATACTGTAGCTATGTACATACTGTACATAGAGGAGTTTAAGTAGAAATAAACAGGGAGCACTCAATACCAAAAGAATAATGATATATGGTAAGTACCTAAATGGGTGCCACAAATGCAGAGAATAATTGAAACGGGAAGAAAGACACAAAAACTCTGCAAGCAGGAATTGTGCACACCAATATCATAAATAACAAAGCTTTATTATACCCCAAAACATTCAGAAGACGTGCAGAACAATTAAAAACAATTAAAACCATTTACAACAGCTGTCCCATAGAAAAGATTGTAATACACAGTAACTGTACAATAATGATTCCATTAGTTTAATATAAGCACAATACAAAGTCCCATACAAGAGTAATAATGTAATGTAATACCATAAATGTGGATGAATACCTGGGTCAGGGGGTCTAATACAAACAAGTGTCAAAGACACAGTTAGGCTTCTGCCACACTCACGTGAAATTCACGCATGTGCCGAGAGACACGTATTTTCCCTGCGTGTTGCGGGCAGGTAAGTACGTGTCTCTGGTACGTGCGGGACACGTGTGTTCTACGTGTGCTATCCGCGATAGCACACGTAGAACCGGTAATTATTATACTCACCTGGTCCTTCCTGATGCCCGCGCTGCTGTCCGTGGTGCTGATCCTCGGTCTCCAGCCCTCCCGTCTCCCCGCTGCTGCTGCTGCCAGGCAGTGAAGTGAATATTCTATGAGATTAATGAGCGGCGGTCGGCAGCAAAAGGCAGCAGCGGCAGAGACAGGAGGGCAGGAGAAGGTGAGTTAATGTTTTTTTTTATTTTTCACTGACACGTGTGTTTTCTCCGGCGCGTGTCACACGGGACCGCATCCACACTACACCCGTGTGGTACGGGTGCGGGCCGTGTGACACCCGTGCTGCCGGCGAAAAAACCGACATGTCAGCGCTTTGAAAAACGCACACACGTACAAACGCACACGGACACACGTTCCGTGTGGTTTTACGTGTGTGTGCCTGCTACCACAGGCTAGCATTGCTGTACGTGTCTCCGTGCCGCCGGTACGTGTAAAAAATGCCAAACACGTACCGGAGGCACGGATGTGTGGCACTAGCCTTAAAGTGCTTGTATAGAATAAGGCGGGCTTTGCACGTTGCGACATCGCAAGCCGATGCTGCGATGTCGCACGCGATAGTCCCCGCCCCCGTCGCAGGTACAATATCTTGTGAAAGCTGGCGTAGCGAAAATTATCGCTACGCCGGCTTCACATGCACTCACCTGCCCTGCGACCGTCGCTCTGGCCGGCGACCCGCCTCCTTATTAAGGGGGCGGGTCGTGCGGCGTCACTGCGACGTCACACGGCAGGCGGCCAATAGGGGCGGAGATGAGCAGGATGTAAACATCCCGCCCACCTCCTTCCTTCCGCATATCCTATGGAAGCCACGGTGACGCCGGTAGGAGATGTTCTTCGCTCCTGCGGCTTCACACACAGCGATGTGTGCTGCCGCAGGAGCGAGGAACAACATCGGACCGTCGCGTCAGCATAATTAGGCGGGCTTTGCACACTACGACATCGCAGGTGCGATGTCGGTGGGGTCAAATTGAAAATGACGTACTTCCGGCATCGCATGTGTCGCGGGCGGAGGAGGGGACGCCGCGCTCTCCCACTGCTGCTCGGGTCCGGCTGCCGAGGCTGCTGCGGCCTGCTGCTGCTCGGTGGCTCGAGCGATGGGCCGGATCCCGGGGACTCTAGCGGCGCTCCTCGCCCGTGAGTGAAAGGGGATTGGGATTTGGGATAGTTTATTGTCCGTGACGCCACCCACGGTTGTGGTGATTTGTTGGCACCACCGCTGCTCTGTATGGGGATCCCGGGAGTGCTGGTATGGAGCAGCCAGTTGTTGTGTTGCCTCTCCGTGGGTAGGGGTTGGTGATCCCGGGGCCCAGTGATGAGGTGGGAGATGCAGGGCTTGGTGGGCGCAGGGACGCGGGGGCAGCGCTGTGCCTTGCGGCACTGTGGTACTCACTCAGCCTGAGACGATGACACAGTTCTCGGTAAAACACACGGCTGGAAAGACGGTTCCCAC
Organism: Anomaloglossus baeobatrachus; assembly: GCF_048569485.1. Classification (NCBI taxonomy): domain Eukaryota; kingdom Metazoa; phylum Chordata; class Amphibia; order Anura; family Aromobatidae; genus Anomaloglossus; species Anomaloglossus baeobatrachus. Next base: position 216,905,434 of record NC_134360.1, on the reverse strand, counting down.
GGACGGCTGCACTTGCTTTCCCCAGTAGGTGACGGTGACGGTCCCTCTGTCCTGCACCTATGTTGATGATGGTTGCGATGGGTTCCCACCAGTAACCCGCTCCCCGGCTTGGATATGGGCCGGAGGAGCCCTACTTTGCCCGCAGACGCTGGCCCTGAGAAACTGGTGCCCTGGCGGTGGCGGTGTTTCTCCTTAATGGTTGGACTGTTGCCTTCACTCGGGACTTGGTTGTTTGGAGACAGACGTCCCCTTGACTGACGGATTTGGCAAATTATGGCGACTCCTAGCCTTGCCGGGGTCCGAGAGGCCCCTGCCCTGGTGCTGACTGTTCTTTGTCCACTGCTCCAGACCGCCGGGTCACCACCCGTCCGCGGTCCTTCCAGGAACCTCCGAGCAGTCACCCCTCCAGACAATCACCGCCGTCTGCTGACCTTGCTGTCACTGTCCGGGCACACAGCCGGACCAACTTCAGGCTTTACTACTCTTCACTTTTACTCCTTTACTCAAGCTCCTCTACCACTTCCTTCTACTTCACTTCCCTAACTGATCTACTTGTTTACTCCTCTCCATCCCTAGCTGGACTCTAGCTCTTCCCTGAGCTGACTGCCTGGTTCTTCCCGCCTCCAGGGCTGTGAACTCCTCGGTGGGTGGAGCCAACCGCCTGGCCCACCCCCTGGTGTGGACACTAGCTCCTGGAGGAAGGCAACAAGGATTTTGGTATCTTTGATGTTCCTAACTGGGGTGTAGGGTGTGGTGGTGTGATGACCTGTGACCCCTGGCTTGCCCAGGGCGTCACATTCCCCCTTAGCAAAATGCAGACCGTCCGCGGGCTGCCCGTCCAACACCGGTTTTATTTTTCTGAAAATATATAAAAGTAAAACGGTAACATATATACATTTTTATTTCATCTTCCCATAACGGGAGGCACATTACTTAAACGTTGCAAAACGGTTCACGGTTACGGTTTCCGCTCTCTCCCACCCAAGCAACCTGGCCCTGATGCTGCCCCTAAAACCCAGGCAGCACCCCTTGACCCAAGTCCAGCACAAGTCACCCGAGCGGGATCTGTCCTTCCCCTCCAGAGGGTAGCCACCGGTCCCTGTGGTGGCTGGGCCCCAGCCGGCTCTACTGCGGGCCCTCCCTCCAACCTGCCTCTCTGGAGGCGGCAATACGGAAACAGTAACGGTAAACAACTTATTTACAAGCCACTAACGTTTGTGGTTGCCCTGCAAGTTCACGGGCTTGTCCATGGAACGTCCTCCATGCAAAACTTTTTAATGGTCCCCACGGGGACAACGGTGCCGGCAACGGCCGGTTTTTCAAATCACGGTAGACAATCTGGTGAAGCTCCGGTAATCATTTACTTTCATCATTTGCAAAACTTTCAACAGACACTTTGGTCCCAACGGGGACTGCTGCAGCGGGCATCCGCTGCCCTACTCCGGGTAGTCGGCTTCAGCTTCATCTGAGGGAGGGGGTGCAGAACTCACTCGGCTCTCCTGGCTGCCTCTCAGCTTCGCGTCCAGGGCAAACCACCCCCTCTCCCCACAGTGCCGGGTGTACTGCACGATGTCGCCCGGCATCAGATTACGGCCGGGATGCTCCTCAGGCAGGTGGGCATTCACATCCCGCCGGGCTACAAACACTTCGGCCTCCAGGCCCGGTTCATAAATAAACCCATAGCCCCGGCGGACATCAAACCGCCTCACCTGCCCCTCGTACAGCGGGCCCCGGACACGGAATGTGGCCTGGCGCAGATTCTCCTTCTCCCTTATTGCTCGGGCCACCAGCTCGGCCTTCTTTCTCTCCCGTTCACCGATCTCCAGGCCCAGCGGTACCGGCTCCCTATCCCAATACGGCGCTGCTGCGAGCTCCAGCGCGGGTCGGGCCTCGCGGGACATTCTGGACGCTGCCCACTGTCAAGGATCTGGGCTGCGGGTCCCGCGGTGTCTTGGCCTTGGGCGCTGCCTTACAGCAACAACCCGGCGCTACCTCAGCCGAGGTGTGGGGGATGGGCACAGGGGCTTTCCGCTGCTGGGCCTTCGGCTCGGAGCGGGTCATCAGCTCCGGCTCGGGGGACTTTTCAGGGGATGCCTCCGGTTCAGTCTTTGGGGTCTTCCAGGGCAGCACCTCCGACTTGCTACGGGCTCCGGCTACAGGTCGGCTCTGATGTTTGATGTTCCTAACTGGGGTGTAGGGTGTAGGTGGTGTGATGACCTGTGACCCCTGGCTTGCCCAGGGCGTCACACATGCGACATCGTAGTGTGTAAAGGCTCGATGATACGATTAACGAGCGCAAAAGTGTCGTAATCGTATCATCGGTGCAGCATGATTACGCTGACGCGATGGTCCGATGTTCCTCATCCCTGCGGCAGCACACATCGCTGTGTGTGAAGCCGCAGGAGCGAGCAACATCTCCTACCGGCATCACTGCGGCTTCCGTAGGATATGCGGAAGGAAGGAGGTGGGCGGGATGTTTACATCCCGCTCATCTACGCTCCTATTGGCCACCTGCCGTGTGACGTCGCAGTGACGCCATACGAATCGCCCCCTTAATAAGGAGGCGGGTTGCCGGCCAGAGCGACGGTCGCAGGACAGGTGAGTCCATGTGAAGCTGCCGTAGCGATAATGTTCGCTACGGCAGCTATCACAAGGATATCGCAGCTGCGACGGGGGCGGGGACTATCGCGCTCGGCATCGCAGCATCGGCCTGCGATGTCGCAGCGTGCAAAGTGCCCCTTATGGATTACGCCGACGCTGCACCGATGATACGATTACGACGCTTTTGCGCTCGTTAATCGTATCATCAAACCTTTACACACTACGACGTCGCATGCGATGCCGGAAGTACGTCATTTTCAATTTGACCCCACCGACATTGCACCTGTGATGTCGTAGTGTGCAAAGCCCGCCTAAGACAAAACACACAACCAAGGGAAACACAGCCAGCTATAATATGCAAGGATAGATTCAATACATGGCAAAAGTCTGGTATGTAGAAATCTAGGTGCAATTGTGAAGCCCCGCTAGTATGTGTCGGTGCAGTACCTTCAGGGACTCCACGTGGATGGAACAGTCTGGTCACAGGTAGGGAACCTTCTTTTAGGATTGTCGTGACGCCACTCTCAGTATTGCGGTCAGCGGGGACCGCCACTGCAGATTAAGGGATGCCTGGGGCTGATGGTGGGTGCAGTCAGTATATTAGCCCCCTGAGAGTGAGGCAAGCCCCAGGCCCCGGTGTATGTGTGTGGAACCACAGGTCGCAGAATGACTCAAACACAGTCCAAGAAGTCTTTCAACGTGTTTACTCACTGTTTGGAGGTCACGGTGAGATGCCCGGGCGACACTGTGATAACCAGGTTGAACCAGGAATTCCAGGAGGCCGTTCTGAGGGTAGCTGTCCGCTCGCCTTCCTTGCACTCTTTCTGTTTTAGGAGGATCCTTTGCTTGAAGCGTGGTAGGACCCCTCCAGGGAAGCTGTTACCACCCTGCTCCCCTCTCTCTGGCTCGTCTGCCGGCAGCGTGGCCTTGGTGGGATGGCTTCTGGCCCTGTCCCCTTATGGGCCTGGTGATTGCTGCTTGGCTCAAGCTCTGTGTAGTCGTGGTGAGGGCATGAAGTACCCCCCCCCACCTGTAGGTTAAGCAGCTCTGGATGATCTGCTGCCTGTACTGGGGACCTAGTTCCCCTTGTGTGCTCGGATACCGGGATCTCCGTACTCAGCCACCCTTCTCTCTGGATGATTTTCAGGCCGACCCACGGTACTCCTTTCTCCCCCGCTTTCAGCTACTGCACTCCTCAGGACCTGTCTGACACGAGAGCTCCTCTGCTCCCTTCCACACACTTCAACTTCTTCCTCCAGACTCTCCTCTTCCTCTCTCTCTCTGCCCTGCTTCCTAGCAACCAGCCCCTGAACACACCCCCAGCTGGGAATTGAAAGTTAACTCCTTCTGGCTACCCAAGGGTCCCCTCTTGTGGTGTGGGAGGCCTGGTCACTATATGTTTGTGTGTGCACCTCATCCTGGCCTTTGGAGATTACCTGGAAGCATTGCTCCCGCATGGGTGCAATACTCTGTGGTGCCTGACCAGGTCAGGGGCGCCACATTCCCCCTTAGTTATCATCAGCACGTCCTCGGGCTGCAAAGACAAGAGAAAGAAAAAGGTAAATACAAACTTTTCCCACACAGGGGCAATTATTTACATTTAAACATGCCAGGTACCATTCCACCACCAACCACCCACATGTCCGAACCCCACCCAAAAACCTCCAGGAGGTAGGTCGCCGGTCCTTTTGGTGACCAGGGCTGGGCCATCACATTCCCCAGACCTTTCCTCCAATCTTCCTCTCCTGAAGAGAGTGGTGTAAGGTAGGCCCCATAAACAGGCGTACCCGCTTCCGAGTGTTGGAGGGCAGGCCCCATAAACAGGCGTGCCCCCTTGTTGGTGCAGAGCCATGCCCCTCAACAGGCAGACTCTGGGGTTGATACCAAGGAGGCAACTTTTTACAATGTAAAAGTTTGTGGTTAAAGCCAGTTCATAACCAGTGGTCTAACATTTTAAGGAGGTCTCACAATAGTCCTTGTGGGCACATTTCGCTTAAACGTTACTTAACTGTAAACAGGTTAAACATTACCTTTCATACCGTCACTTTGAACTAAACTGTACTTTCTCTATAGCGTAATGGGAGCTGACCAAAGTTGCTGCGGGTTGATCTACGCAGTACTATACTGTCATCTGTCTGAGGTTGTGTCCTCCCACCCGATGTATGTGTCTCAATGTGAATAATAGGTGTGCTAGGTATTGATACCAGTGCATGGTCTTCTGCTTCAGCTACATTTGGCTCTTCCAGGTTCTGAACAGGTTCTTCTGGGTCTCTTACTTCTCTAGATTGAGGGAATGTAATAACCGGAATAACTACTGCTCCATTGTATTGAGGCCAACTTGCTGGAAAATCTCCAAGTACAGTATGGATCATCTTTTCTTTTGGTTCTTGAACTGGCAAAGGGTTGGGACTTTCTTCAGGGATTCTTAGTTGTTCAGGACATTTCTTTAAGCGATCTCTAGAAACGACAGCTGTTGTTTTTCCTCCATCTTTGCTGATAAGGCATGTCTTTTCATTGCTAAGCGTCGATGGTAACACAGTATAGGGTTCTTCTTCCCAGTGATTGTCAAGTTTATGACGTCTTCTCTTTCTTTTGAGAACTATATCTCCTGGCATCAAAGGAACAGCAGGTGCTTTTCGATTGTAGGCCTTTTCTTGTTTCTCACGCTGCTGAGTCAGGCTTCGCTCCACACACTCTTGTACTTTCTTGTATTGGGCTTGGCGGTTGGAATCCCAATCAGCACCTTGTTGATGGTCTTCAGGGGTCTCAACTCCCATTTCCAGATCTACTGGCAATCTCCCTGGTCTGGCCCTCATCAGGTATGCCGGTGTGCAGTTCGTGGAACTCACAGGGATGTAGTTATACATGTCCACTAGATCGGGCAGTTTTTCCGGCCACTGACTTCGTTCTTCTAGTGGGAGCGTCTTCAGAAGGTCGAGAATGATGTGGTTCATCTTCTCACACATGCCATTGGTCTGAGGATGGTAAGGCGTAGTACGGATCTTCTGGCAGCCGTATAGGTTACAAAACTCCTTAAACACTTCAGCTTCAAAGGCTGGTCCTTGGTCAGTGAGCACTTGATCTGGATAACCATGTGGTCGACAGAAGTGTGTTTGGAAAGCTTTGGCTGCAGTTTGACCTGTCAAGTCCTTGACTGGTACTACCACCAGGAATCTGGAGTAGTGGTCAACCATAGTGAGAGCGTAGTTGTAGCCTTGTCTGCTGGGTGCCAACTTTACATGGTCCAGGGCCACGATCTCCAAAGGCCGTTTAGTTTGGATTGGCTGGAGTGGTGCTCTCTGGCTGTGCTGGTCTTTTCTTCTAAGATTGCAGGGCCCGCAGTTTCGACACCACTTCTCTAGGGCAGATCTCATGCCCACCCAGTAGAATCTTACTTTAAGTAGGGCCTCCAGTTTCTTCCAACCAAAGTGGCCTGCACCATTGTGATAGGCTTCTAGCACCATCCTCGTATCCTTCTGTGGTACAATCACTTGCCACACCTTCTCATGCGTCCTCGGGTCAATGATGCTCCTGTAAAGTTTGTCTTGATAGATGAATAATCGACCCCTCTCCTTCCATAGGTACTGTGCCTCAGGTGGGGCTCCTTTGTCAAGGCTGGCGCCCGGCTGGCTGATCAGTTTCTTTACCAAGCCTACCGCTGGATCATTTTCCTGGGTCTCCTTCCAGTTGTAGTGAGGTAGTGGGTTCAGGATCACCTCTTGGCGGTTGGCACGCGACTGCCGACACTGTTTTGCTCCATGGCGATGGAACGCTGGCAGCTCAATCTCTTCAAGATCATCTTCATCTTCACCCCCGTCTGCTAGGTGAGGCATCCTGGACAGAGCATCTGCGTTGCCGTTCTTGCGGCCAGCTCGATACTTGACAGTAAAGTCATAATTCGCCAGTCGGGCTACCCAACGCTGCTCCATGGCACCCAATTTAGCAGTATCCAAGTGGGTCAGGGGGTTGTTGTCCGTGAAGACAGTGAATTTGGTGGCTGCCAGGTAGTGCTTGAACCGCTCTGTGATAGCCCATACCATGGCCAGGAACTCTAGCTTGAATGAGCTATAATTCTCCGGGTTTCTTTCAGTAGGCCTGAGCTTCCTGCTGGCGTAAGCAATCACACGCTCTTTGCCTCCCTGCACCTGTGAAAGCACTGCTCCCAGTCCCACATTACTGGCATCTGTGTACAGTACGAATGGCAGACCGTAGTCAGGGTAGGCTAGGATCTCTTCACCCGTCAAGGCCCCTTTCATCTGTCTGAAGGAGTGTTCTTCTGCTTCTCCCCAGTGAAATGGCGGGCCGGAGATCTTTCCTTTCTTCTTTGGGTGGCCTACCAGGAGCTCTTGCAAAGGCGCTGCCATTTTCGTGTAGCCCTTGATGAACCTTCTGTAGTAGCCTACCAAGCCAAGGAACTGACGTACCTCCCGGACGGTAGTAGGTGTGGGCCATTCCTGGATGACTGTGACCTTCTCTGGGTCCGGTGCTACTCCTTCTGCACTGACCACGTGACCTAGGTACTGGACCTTTGGCTTCAGTAAATGGCACTTGGATGGTTTCAGCTTCATTCCATATCGGGATAGTGCTTCAAAGACTTCAGCCAGGTGTTTCAGGTGGTCCTCGTAGGTCTTGGAGTACACGATGACATCATCCAGGTAGAGCAGTACGGTTTCAAAGTTGAGGTGCCCTAGGCAGCATTCCATAAGCCTCTGGAAGGTCCCGGGGGCATTGCAGAGTCCAAATGGCATGCTGTTGAACTCACAGAGGCCCATTGGGGTGGTGAAGGCCGTCTTCTCCCGATCTTCTTCTGCTACAGATACTTGCCAGTAGCCACTAGTAAGATCTAGGGTAGAAAAGTAGTTAGAGGCTTTCAAGGCAGCGAGGGATTCCTCTATCCTTGGCAAAGGGTAGGCATCCTTGTGTGTTATCTGATTTATCCGTCTGTAATCCACACACATCCTCATTGTGCCATCCTTCTTCCTCACCAGGACCAGGGGAGCTGCCCAGGGGCTGCAACTGTCCCTTATGACTCCTGCCTCCTTCATGTCCTTCAGCATGTCCTTCGTGCGCTGGTAATGGGCTGGTGGAATAGGCCTATGTCTTTCCTTAATGGGAGGATGACTGCCTGTGGGTATGTGATGTTGCACCCCTTTGATCCTACCAAAGTCTAGTGGGTTCTTACTAAAGACCTGCTCGTATTCCTGCACGACCCTGTAAACCCCATGTTTCTGGTAGTCGGGTGTAGAGTCAGTCCCCACGTGTAGTTTCTGGCACCAATCCTCTAACTGCTTTTGGGAGGTCTCGCCCTCTTTTGAGTCAGCTTGTGTCAGGGGACCTACAGGTGTTATGGCGTCATCTGAGCATGTAAACAGTTTGGCTATGGTAGCGTACCTTGGTAGTCTGGCTTCCTCCTCCCCACAGTTCAACACTCGTACAGGCACTCGTCCCTTGTGTACATCAACTACCCCCCTGGCTGTCAGAATCGTGGGCCAGTGGTCTGAATGAGTGGGCTCTAGTACAGCCTGGTAATCTTGTCCTCTGAGACCTACCGCTGCTCTACACCACATCATCATTTCACTCCGTGGGGGTATCACAATGGGGTTTGCATCCATCACCCGTACACTACCAATCTCACCGCCAGTCTGTTTTACCTGTTGCTTCCTCAGAATGATTCGGATCTCCTTTTGCAAGGCTCTTTGCGACCTGCCCTCAGCACCTTCAACAATCTGGTGAAGCAACAACAACACTTCCTCTAGGCAATTTTCTATGACATTAGTGCCTAAAATCATTTGCGGGTTCCTTTCTCTAATATCAGTGTCCACAACAATCAGTCCTTGTCCCTTCATTTCCTGCCTTCCCACCTTTATGGTTACCTCTTTGACCCCGATCTGGTCTATAGGTTGTCCGTTGGCAGCATAGATGGTGAGGGAGGGGTCCGGTGGTCGGAGATCGTCGTCCGACCAAAACCTCCGATAAAGGACATACGGGATCGTGGTGACCTGAGAGCCGGTGTCCAATAACGCCGGGGTAGGGATCCCGTCCAGGACGATGGACAGGACAGGACGTCCACCCACGTACCGATCACAGCAGCGACTTGGGCCTGATCTTCTTAATCCTGAGGACTGGCCCCCGGCCCCAGGTTTGGCTCGTTTAAAGGACAGGCCCTTGCATAGTGTCCTGCCTCCTGGCAACGACGACAGATGGGTTGTCCAGATGAGTCATAGCGATCACTGCTCCTGCCTCGGGTTGGGGGACCTCTTCTCCTCCGCATCCAAGGGACGTCCTCTGGGTTGTCAGCTAGCAGGATCCGATGAGGGACTTTGGTCTCTGAGGGCAACTGCATTGCTTTCAGGATTTGTGCGACGTCCTTAGTGAGCTGTTGCACCTGGGAGGATAGTGTATTTATGGTCTCTGCTGGCGTGTTGAGTCCTTTTGCAGTTACCAGGGCCTGCGAGGAGGATTCCGCTCCTGCAGCCGTGGAACTGGCAGGCCATGCTGGTGCGACGGGGTCTGTGTCCACAGGAGGTTGGAGTGCTTTCACTGCCCTGTCTTTCAGAATGGCAAAGTCCACGTCAGGGTGTTCCAGGGACCACAGCTTCATCTGCTTCCCATCCTCAGGAGAGCGCAGGCCCCGCAAGAATTGTTCCTTCATCATCCGGTTTCCTTCCTGATCACTGACAGGGTCCACCAGCTTGAGAGCCCGTAGTGCAGCCTGCAGCCTGAGGGCATAGGCTCTTATGCTATCTTGGGGCTTCTGCCGGCAGTTATAGAAGTCCGTCCTCAGCTCTCCCTCGGTGCGGTGTTCAAAAGCAGCTGCTAGTTTGGCAAAGATGGTCTCAACAGAGCTCCGGTCATCATTGGTCCAGGACTCAGCTTCCAATTCTGCTGCCTCAGTCAATTGTCCCAGCACCACAGCGGCCCTCTGCTTACCAGTCATCGCGTGCATGTCTAGCAGGGTGCTGATCTTCTTCTTAAACCCGGTCAGCGTGTCTATTTTACCGGCGTATTGGGGCAGCCATTGCGCTCCTGGGACATACAGCAAGGAAACTGGCATTATGGGGGAGATTTCAGCCGGCGCGGCTGCGACTGCGGCACCGGCACCAGGCGCTGCTGCGTCCAGCGCGACGGGGGCTGGCATCGCTTGGGCTGCGTCGCCCTGACCAGGGGCATTACCTCCTGCAGCGTCCATTTTTCTTCAGAAATCCCCGCGCTCCCTTTCCACTTCCTGGGTCAGAACGCTCTCTGAATTGTGGGGATTCTGGGGCGGCCACACTTCTTCGTGGGCGGTGCTCTTCTCCCTCGCGCGGGCTGCAGCGCGCGCTTTTGAAGATGGCAATATGGCGGCGGTTCAATTTTTGCGGTCGGACCTCTGAGGCACACGGTCACCTGTCTGAACAGGTCTAGTCCTTATCCTGTTCGTGACGCCAGAAGTTGTGAAGCCCCGCTAGTATGTGTCGGTGCAGTACCTTCAGGGACTCCACGTGGATGGAACAGTCTGGTCACAGGTAGGGAACCTTCTTTTAGGATTGTCGTGACGCCACTCTCAGTATTGCGGTCAGCGGGGACCGCCACTGCAGATTAAGGGATGCCTGGGGCTGATGGTGGGTGCAGTCAGTATATTAGCCCCCTGAGAGTGAGGCAAGCCCCAGGCCCCGGTGTATGTGTGTGGAACCACAGGTCGCAGAATGACTCAAACACAGTCCAAGAAGTCTTTCAACGTGTTTACTCACTGTTTGGAGGTCACGGTGAGATGCCCGGGCGACACTGTGATAACCAGGTTGAACCAGGAATTCCAGGAGGCCGTTCTGAGGGTAGCTGTCCGCTCGCCTTCCTTGCACTCTTTCTGTTTTAGGAGGATCCTTTGCTTGAAGCGTGGTAGGACCCCTCCAGGGAAGCTGTTACCACCCTGCTCCCCTCTCTCTGGCTCGTCTGCCGGCAGCGTGGCCTTGGTGGGATGGCTTCTGGCCCTGTCCCCTTATGGGCCTGGTGATTGCTGCTTGGCTCAAGCTCTGTGTAGTCGTGGTGAGGGCATGAAGTACCCCCCCCCCACCTGTAGGTTAAGCAGCTCTGGATGATCTGCTGCCTGTACTGGGGACCTAGTTCCCCTTGTGTGCTCGGATACCGGGATCTCCGTACTCAGCCACCCTTCTCTCTGGATGATTTTCAGGCCGACCCACGGTACTCCTTTCTCCCCCGCTTTCAGCTACTGCACTCCTCAGGACCTGTCTGACACGAGAGCTCCTCTGCTCCCTTCCACACACTTCAACTTCTTCCTCCAGACTCTCCTCTTCCTCTCTCTCTCTGCCCTGCTTCCTAGCAACCAGCCCCTGAACACACCCCCAGCTGGGAATTGAAAGTTAACTCCTTCTGGCTACCCAAGGGTCCCCTCTTGTGGTGTGGGAGGCCTGGTCACTATATGTTTGTGTGTGCACCTCATCCTGGCCTTTGGAGATTACCTGGAAGCATTGCTCCCGCATGGGTGCAATACTCTGTGGTGCCTGACCAGGTCAGGGGCGCCACACAATGACACCAATACACATATCCCTGCAGAAGATAAGGCATAGAGAAAGCCAGGCTGAGGAGAGAGAGCCTAACTAACAAGGGAAGTGATATCATGTGGAGAAAGTATAGAAAATACCATCCAAGAACCCAGGACTCAAGCAGGAGGGACAAATTGTAGAAGGGAGAAGCTGTAGGACAGCTCGACGCATGTCGCCGCTAGCTGCAGCTTCGTCAGGAGAAAGTCATGTGTTGAATCTATATACGCAGAGACAATGGAGAAAATGGAGAGATTTATTTCTGCATTGGTGATCTGATACTCACATGGCGGCAGAATCAGATCAGTGAGTGACGCTCGGCTCAGATCCCAGTGAGTGACCCTCGGCTCAGATCCCAGTGAGTGACGCTCGGCTCAGATCCCAGTGAGTGACCCTCGGCTCAGATCCCAGTGACTGACGCTCGGCTCAGATCCCAGTGACTGTCGTTCGGCTCAGAATACAAGGTCTGACGCTTGGCTCAGATCCCAGTGACTGATGCTCGGCTCAGATCCCAGTGACTGATGCTCGGCTCTGATCACAGCGACTGACGCTCGGCTGAGATCCCAGTTGACTGACGCTCAGCTCTCATCACAGCGACTGACGCTCGGCTCTGTTCACAGTGACTGACGCTCGGCTCAGATCACAGTGACTGTCGCTCGGCTCAGAATACAAGGACTGACACTCGGCTCTGATCACAGCGACTGACGCTCGGCTCTGATCCCAGGGACTGACGCTCGGCTCAAATCACAGTGACTGATGCTCGGTTCAGATCACAGTGACAGATGCTCGGCTCAGATCACAGTGACTGACGCTTGGCTCTGATCACAGCGACTGACGCTCGGCTCAGATCACAGTGACTGACGCTCGGCTTAGATCACAGTAACTGATGCTCAGCTCAGATCACAGTGACTGACGCTCGGCTTAGATCACAGTAACTGATGCTCGGCTCAGATCACAGTGACTGATGCTCGGCTCAGATCACAGTGACTGACGCTCGGCTCAGATCACAGTGACTGACGCTCGGCTCAGAATACAGGGACTGACGCTTGGCTCTGATCACAGTGAGTGACGCTCGGTTTAGATCACAGTCAAGACGCTCGGCTCAGATAACAGTGTGTGACGCTCGGTTTAGATCACAGTGACTGGCGCTCGGCTCAGATCCCAGGGACTGATGCTCGGCTCAGATCACAGCGACTGACTCTCGGCTCTGATCACAGCGAGTGACATACGGTTCAGATCACAGCGACTGATGCTCGGCTCTGATCACAGCGACTGATGCTCGGCTCTGATCACAGCGAGTGACATACGGTTCAGATCACAGCGACTGATGCTCGGCTCTGATCACAGTGACTGACGCTCGGCTCAATTCACAGCGACTGGCGCTCGGCTCATATCACAGTGACTGATGCTCGGTTCAGATAACAGTGACTGACGCTCAGCTCAGATCACAGTGACTGACGCTCGGCTCAGATCACAGCGACTGACGCTCGGCTCAGATCACAGTAACTGACTCTCGGCTCAGAATACAGACACTGACGCTCGGCTCTGATCACAGCGACTGACGCTCGGCTCTGATCACAGTGACTGGCGCTCGGCTCAGATCCCAGGGACTGACGCTCGGCTCAGATCACAGCGACAGACTCTCAGCTCTGATCACAGCGAGTGACATACGGTTCAGATCACAGTGACTGATGCTCGGCTCTGATCACAGTGATTGACGCTCGGCTCAATTCACAGCGACTGACGCTCGGCTCAGATCACAGTGACTGATGCTCGGTTCAGATCACAGTGACTGACGCTCAGCTCAGATCACAGTGACTGACGCTCGGCTCAGATCACAGTGACTGTGTGGCGCCCCAGGACCTGGTCGCCACAACAGCATTGCCCCTCCAAAGGGTTAATGCTGAGCCTGGAGGTAATTGGGAGGTCTATTGGCCAGTAAGTTTAACATCCAACGCAGTTGTCCCTCAGACCAGCAGGGGGAGCTCTGAACCTGGAGTTCCAGGGAGCATTCCTTAAGTCTGGCCTGAGGGAGGAGTTAGTGTTCAGTCTGTAGAGAGAAGTGATAGGAAGCAGACGCAGAGTAGTGCTGTCCTGTGGAACTGGGGCCTAGAGCTGGAGCAGCTTGGCCCAGTGAAGCAGGGGGAGCAGAGAGGCACAGAAGAGACTCGGACATCGGAGTCTGTGGCCACCAGGGCCTAAAATACTCTCTGGTAGCCGAATCCGAAGGGCAGGAGAGCTGCAAGCACCTGGCCCATAAACAGCCCGAAGGTACAGCTGCATCATCAGGGCCTGGTGTGGACTCCAGCAGAGAAGCACCAGAGAGGGCCTGTGCAGCCTACCACAGAGGGAAAGGGACGTACCACCGGTCCCAGCAGCAAGAGGGCCATTGCTAAATCCAGAGAGCAGGGTTCTATCACAGTAAAGAAAAGAACAGGAGTAGGCCTCATACTCATCTGGCCAAAACGACATCTCAGTTACTTCCAGGCCGGCCGGAGCCCTCTACCACCTGTAACGGTCTCCCAGGACTAACCGTCTGTGAAGTAAAAGAGAAGGTAAAGAGACTGTTGTTTGTGCCTGTTTCTTTCATTGCCTGTCGGCCCTGCACCGTGCTATCCACACAACACCATAGACTCTCACGAGCACCAACAGTGTCCCCGGGGCACCGCTCCACCTGTGGGGAGCAATACCACCATTGCTGCCATATCATCACCCCGGAGGCTTCACACAGCAGCGGCGGCTTATTAGCCGCAAACCACAGGTGGCGTCACGAAATAAAAACTTTAATTACTCCCAAGTCACCAGCCATTTTAACTGACATCCACCAGGGCCACGGAGCCGGGCCCCGCCACCACTGACGACCCCCGGACTAGTCCGGCCCAGCACCGGGTGTCCCATAACCCTGGGGTGGGCGAGTCAACTTTGGCGTCACGAACAGGATTTCGTGCCCGGTCCCATCGGGTACTGTGCGCCTGCAGAAACTGTGCTTAAAAGACTGTGTTACTGTTTGCAAACTGCCGCCGCCATTAGCCTCGCTGAGCGCAGGAAGAAGGGGGGCGTGCCTGATAAAGAGCGCGAAGGGAGCACGCCATCAGAGCAGAGCGCCGTTAACCCCGCGCGACCCAGAAGGGAATTTGAAAAGTGAACGGAGCCTGGTAAGGTTCACTAAGGGGGAGGAAGATGTCCGACACAGAGGGAGAGCAGGTGGCTGTGGTAGCTCAAGACGCAGCAGCACCGGCCGATGTAATCCCAGTCGCCGTCGCCCCAGCCCCCGCTGTAGCGCCGGTAATGCCGATCACAATGCCGTACATCCCGGGAGCAGAATGGCTGCCGCAGTACTCCGGGGAGTCACATACCCTGAGCGACTTCAGAGAAAGGCTGCACAGCTTGTTTAGAGTGTATCCTCTTACTGAGAGCCAGAAGGTGGGCATATTAATGGGGCAGCTACCCGGCGCGGCCCAGCGTGAAGTGAAGTCCTGGCCTGATACAGATAAAGGGACAGCGACCCAGATACTGGCCAAGTTAAAGAGTACTTTTGACACCCGCACCGCAGCAGAGATAAAGATGAGATTCTTTGGGTGCAAACAACGGGCCACAGACAGCATACGGGACTATGCCTTAAACTTGCAGGAGGCTCTGAAAGCAATTAAACAGGTGGACCCAGAGAGTGTACGTGAAGAAGACAAACTCCTAACTGAGCAGTTCATAGAGGGGCTCCTGTCAGATGCCCACAGGACCCAGCTGCGTATCATGGTCCTGCAGAACCCTGCTCTGGACATTGCAAAGTTTAAGGACCAGGCCATCCGGGTACTGAGGGAATCTACACCGAATGACCCAGTACCCCTCCGGCCTCTTGCTATCACGTACCCCGGGGTGGTGCCTGCAACACGAGCTGCTGCAGGGGCTGAGGCGCAGTCCCTGGATAAGGATCCCACCGCAGAGCTCAGACAGCAGGTCCAGGAGCTGACCAAGACTGTAGCTGCCCTTGCCAAGACCGTGCAGTCTCTACAAGTGAGCCCATCGCCTGCAAGAATCGAGTTGGCCTCCAGCCCAGATGACGTCCCATGGATGCGACAGGGGAGGATTCCGCCGACCCGAGGAAAAGACACAGACCGGTATGATTCAACGGGACAACCGATCTGCCACCGCTGCAGCCAGGCGGGCCACATTGCACGACACTGTCCTTTAAATGGGTCGAGCCTGGGGCCAGGAGCCAACCCCCAGGTGTAAGGAAGCCCGGCTCAAACCCCAGTCGCAGCAAGTATGTGGGAGGACGCCCGGTCCTTCCTATTGTGCTGGATGGGATCCCTTTGAATGCCCTCCTGGATACGGGGTCCCAGGTAACAACCATCCCTTATAAACTGTACAAAAGATATTGGGCTGATTCAGACATTGACCATGGCCCAGATGATGATTTAACAATTGTGGCCAGTAATGGTCAGCCCTTGCCTCAAATTGGGTACAAGGAAGTAACCATTAAAGTGGGGCGGGTAGAATTGCCATGTCAGGGGATGATAATTGTAGATATTGATCGCAAAGAATCTAACCCACTGCTAACCATTGGTACAAATGTGATGGAAAATTGTATTGCCGAAGTGATAATTTTGTTGCAGCAGGCGTCTGAAACTGCCAGCTCCGGGCAGCAGCGTGCCCTACAGAGGGAGATCAGAGCCCTGATGAGGAGGCAGCAGGTAGAGCTGGCCGGAGGAGAAATGGGCAGTGTGAGGGTAAGTGACCCCCTCCCCATTGCAATACCCCCAAGAAGTGAAATGTTGATATGGTGTCGGGCAGCAATAGGTCTCAAGGGTCAAGATTACCAGGCCTTGGTAGAACCGGTGTATTCAGACAGCAGGCCTGGAGTCCTGATAGCCAGAGGGGTAGCAGACGTCCGCAAGGGAAGAGTGCCCGTCCGTGTCCTGAATTGTGGGGAGGAGGAAACCAAATTGCCCTGGTACGCCACTGTAGCAAAACTGTACACTGTCAGTAACAATACCATCAAAGCAGTGGAACCCTTGATCCCGTCCGACCAGGCGGAAGACAATGGCTCCAAGGGACAGCTGGAGGACTGGTGCCAAAAATTACATGTGGGCACCGACTCCACCCCCTCACACCAAAAGCATGGGGTTTACCGGGTGGTACAGGAGTACGAGCGGGTCTTCAGCAAACACCCCCTAGATTTTGGGCAGGTAAAAGGGGTTAAACATCAAATCCCCACGGGTGATCATCATCCCATTAAAGAGAGATACCGCCCTGTACCCCCAGGACAGTATCAGCGTGCCAAAGAAATGTTACGGGAAATGAAGGAGTCTGGGGTTATCAGAGATAGTTGTAGCCCCTGGGCAGCTCCACTAGTGCTCGTGAAGAAAAAAGATGGTACAATGAGAATGTGCGTAGATTACAGACAAATTAACCGCATTACACATAAAGATGCTTATCCACTACCCAGAATAGAGGAGTCACTAACAGCCTTAAAGTCAGCTAACTATTTCTCCACCTTGGATCTCACCAGTGGGTATTGGCAGGTTCCCGTGGCAGAGGCGGACAAGGAGAAGACTGCATTCACGACACCAATGGGCCTCTGCGAGTTCAACTGTATGCCATTCGGGCTCTGCAACGCCCCAGGGACATTCCAAAGGTTGATGGAGTGCTGCTTGGGCCATCACAACTTTGAAACCGTGCTGTTGTACCTGGATGACGTCATAGTCTACTCCAAGACTTATGAAGACCACCTGTGGCACTTAGCAGAAGTGTTCGAGTCCCTGTCGGAGTATGGCCTGAAGATAAAGCCGTCCAAATGTCACCTCTTGAAGCCAAAGGTACAGTACTTGGGTCATGTGGTCAGCGCAGAAGGTGTGGCACCTGATCCAGAGAAAGTCACAGTAATCAAGGACTGGCCGAGACCCACCACGGTAAAGGAGGTGCGGCAGTTCCTTGGGCTGGTGGGCTACTACCGAAGGTTCATTGATGGTTTCACCAAGATAGCAGCGCCTCTTCAAGATCTCCTGGTGGGCCAGCCAAAGAAGGCTAAGAAGCAAAGCCCTCCATTTGAATGGAACAGCCAAATAGAAACGTCTTTTGTCCGGCTGAAAGGGGCTCTCACGGGAGAAGAAATTCTGGCCTACCCTGACTACAGCCAGCCGTTTGTACTGTACACAGACGCCAGCAACGTGGGACTGGGAGCAGTTCTGTCCCAGGTGCAGGGAGGCAGAGAGAAGGTGATAGCTTACGCCAGTAGGAAGCTTCGTCCCACAGAAAGGAATCCAGAAAACTACAGTTCCTTCAAGCTGGAGTTCCTCGCTATTGTTTGGGCAGTGACTGAACGCTTCAAGCACTATCTGGCATCGGCCAAGTTCACCATCTTCACGGACAACAATCTGTTGACACATCTGGCAACAGCCAAGCTAGGTGCATTGGAGCAGCGATGGATGGCCCGGCTGTCTAACTTTGACTTTACCATCAAGTACCGGGCTGGCAAGAAGAATAACAATGCTGATGCGCTGTCCAGAATCCCTCACTTACCCGAGTCTGGAGAAGACCTGGATGAACTCGAAGAGATAGAGTTACCGGCTTTCCATCACCAAGGTGTTTCCCAGTGTGAGCATGCTGTAGGAGAGATGCGCTCGAGCCAGCACGAGGTCTCGGTCAACCCATTACTCCACCATAATTGGGAAGAGACACAGAACGGTGACCCGGCCGTGCGATTGGTCAAAGAAAAGCTAAGACAAGCTGAGACCCATCTTGGCCCAGATGCTCCAGAAGAAGCCCAGCAGCTGTGGAAGAAGTTGGAGACCCTACTCCGTGATCGGTTCTACTGGGTGCACATGAGAAAGACAGTCGAGAAGTGGTGCCGAGACTGTGGTCCGTGTAACCTGAGGCGGAAAGATGGTGCCAGCCAGAGGTTTCCCCTACAGCCAATTGTCACGAAGCAGCCCCTGGAGTTGGTGGCCCTGGACCACGTGAAGTTAACACCAAGCCGGTCAGGCTATGTGTACGCCCTCACCATTGTGGACCATTACTCTCGTTTCCTGGTAGTAGTGCCGGTGAAAGACCAGACAGCCAGAACAGCAGCTAGAGCATTTCAAGCATACTTTTATCGACCTCACGGTTATCCGGAAAGGGTACTGACTGATCAAGGTCCTGCATTCGAGGCAGAAGTGTTCCGAGAGTTCTGTAACATGTACGGTTGTAAGAAAATCAGAACAACACCATACCACCCCCAAACCAATGGATTGTGCGAGAAGATGAACCATGTGGTTATTGATATGCTCAAGACTCTACCTCTGGAAGAAAGAAACCAATGGCCAGAGAAGTTACCAGATCTGGTAGACCTGTATAACCATATCCCAGTAAACTCGACCAACTGCAGCCCTGCTTACTTGATGCAAGCAAGACCTGGCAAGTTACCTGTAGACTTTGAGATGGGAACTGTGTCACCTGAAGCGGTTCAAGAGATAGAAGATTGGGATACAGAGCGACAACAGCAGTACCGCAAAGTCCAGGAATGCGTAGAAAAGAACCTGTCCCAAGCAAGAACGAGACAAGAGCAGAACTACAATCAAACAGCCCCAGCAACTCCCTTAGCACCTGGAGAACAGGTCCTCAAGAAAAAGCGGAGGGCGCATAAATTAGATGATCAGTGGGAGAATGAACCCTACACCATTATTCTCTCCAACTTTGACAATAGTAAGGTATGCCTCATAAGCAAAGATGAAGGCAGGACCTATCAAACAGTTTCTAGAGACCGCCTGAAAGCGTGCCCTGAGCGGTGCAAGATCCAAAAAGAAGTGGAAGAAATTCAAGAAAAGGAGGAAGAGATGATACAAACAATCCTTGGCAAATTCCCCAAAACTTGGACCCGAAAAAATAATGCCATAGTGGTACCAGTCTTGACGTTCCCGCAGTTGGTCGAGCCAGAGACAGAAGAGGTTCCAGATCCACCTAAGGAACTGTCCGCCCCAACACAAGATGACACGCCAGCAGTGGAACAGGAGAATCAACCCCCTGTCAGTGGTGAACCTGTCATACCCTTGGCGACTCTCAGACCACGTAGGCAATCATCACGCATACCTATCAGGGTTAGGCCTACCTGTAGTGCTGAGGTAGAAGACACACCAAGTAGTCAGGGACAAACACCAGAGCTACGCAGGTCCCAACGCAGCACTCGGGGACAGCCCCCTCCAAGGTATAGAGAGTAAAAAGAAAGAGTACTTATTAGAATGTAAATAGTTATGTGAAATGTCTGTAATGTTGTGTATAAAATGTTTTTTTTTTAATGAGAAAATGGACAATTGGGTCACTGGACTATGAGTGGCCAACACTCTAATTGTACATAGTTAGCACCAGTGTGCTCAACACCCCTGAAGAAAAACCCGTCCGGCGTGCATGGAGTGGGGTCATTAATGCTCTGACGCACGCCCAGAGCCTACGTTGGGGGTTTTATCGCGGCGGGTCCCCCATGGAGCAGTGTTATGGACACCCGGCAGGACTCTTATAGTTGTTTAAGGTTGTAACATGTATGTCTTGTTTTGTTTTCTTCAGTCCGGGAGTACTGAGTTTAACTAAGGGGGAGTGTGGCGCCCCAGGACCTGGTCACCACAACAGCATTGCCCCTCCAAAGGGTTAATGCTGAGCCTGGAGGTAATTGGGAGGTCTATTGGCCAGTAAGTTTAACATCCAACGCAGTTGTCCCTCAGACCAGCAGGGGGAGCTCTGAACCTGGAGTTCCAGGGAGCATTCCTTAAGTCTGGCCTGAGGGAGGAGTTAGTGTTCAGTCTGTAGAGAGAAGTGATAGGAAGCAGACGCAGAGTAGTGCTGTCCTGTGGAACTGGGGCCTAGAGCTGGAGCAGCTTGGCCCAGTGAAGCAGGGGGAGCAGAGAGGCACAGAAGAGACTCGGACATCGGAGTCTGTGGCCACCAGGGCCAAAAATACTCCCTGGTAGCCGAATCCGAAGGGCAGGAGAGCTGCAAGCACCTGGCCCATAAACAGCCCGAAGGTACAGCTGCATCATCAGGGCCCGGTGTGGACTCCAGCAGAGAAGCACCAGAGAGGGCCTGTGCAGCCTACCACAGAGGGAAAGGGACGTACCACCGGTCCCAGCAGCAAGAGGGCCATTGCTAAGTTCAGAGAGCAGGGTTCTATCACAGTAAAGAAAAGAACAGGAGTAGGCCTCATACTCATCTGGCCAAAACGACATCTCAGTTACTTCCAGGCCGGCCGGAGCCCTCTACCACCTGTAACGGTCTCCCAGGACTAACCGTCTGTGAAGTAAAAGAGAAGGTAAAGAGACTGTTGTTTGTGCCTGTTTCTTTCATTGCCTGTCGGCCCTGCACCGTGCTATCCACACAACACCATAGACTCTCACGAGCACCAACAGTGTCCCCGGGGCACCGCTCCACCTGTGGGGAGCAGTACCACCATTGCTGCCATATCATCACCCCGGAGGCTTCACACAGCAGCGGCGGCTTATTAGCCGCAAACCACAGGTGGCGTCATGAAATAAAAACTTTAATTACTCCCAAGTCACCAGCCATTTTAACTGACATCCACCAGGGCCACGGAGCCGGGCCCCGCCACCACTGACGACCCCCGGACTAGTCCGGCCCGGCGCCAGGTCTCCCATAGCCCTGGGGTGGGCGAGTCAACTGACGCTCGGCTCAGATCACAGCGACTGACGCTCGGCTCAGATCACAGTGACTGACACTCGGCTCAGAATACAGGGACTGACGCTCGGCTCTGATCACAGCGACTGACGCTCGGCTCAGATCACAGTGACTGACGCTCGGCTCAGAATACAGGGGCTGACGCTTGGCTCTGATCACAGCGACTGACGCTCGGCTCAGATCACAGTGACTGATGCTCGGCTTAAATCACAGTAACTGATGCTCGGCTCAGATCACAGTGACTGACGCTCGGCTCAGATCACAGTGACTGACGCTCGGCTCAGAATACAGGGGCTGACGCTTGGCTCTGATCACAGCGACTGACGCTCGGCTCAGATCACAGTGACTGATGCTCGGCTTAAATCACAGTAACTGATGCTCGGCTCAGATCACAGTGACTGACGCTCGGCTCAGATCACAGTGACTGACGCTCGGCTCAGATCACAGTGACTGACGCTCGGCTCAGAATACAGGGGCTGACGCTTGGCTCTGATCACAGTGAATGACGCTCGGTTTAGATCACAGTCAAGACGGTCGGTTCAGATAACAGTGTGTGACCTCGGTTTAGATCACAGTAACTGACGCTCGGCTCAGATCACTGTGACTGATGCTCGGTCATGTTCGCAGTAGAGTTTGAGGTGAGTGCCATTAGCAGATCGCATTCGATTCTCTCGCTTCCAATGCTATACGCTCCTGTGACCCCGGCCTTAGCAAGATAAACTCCACACCCGGCCTCAACAACAGCATTATATAGTAGCAGCTCAGGGCTCAGTACATATATGCCTGAAGTGCCTCCAGCTGGCCATGAGGGAGTACTGCAAGAAATGGACCTAATACTGGAGGCATGTCACCAGGTGAAGCAGAGCGTAATCTCCTGCCACGCTGCTTCCTTTTTACTTAAAAAAAAAAAAAAGCCAGCACTGAATGTGCACTACGGCACTGAAAATTCCAACTGTACTTATTATAAATTTGAGATTTTTGGCAAAAAAATCCAATTTCTTGAGCCACCCCGCCACTCCACGTCAAATCTCATTTGGGGCAGTCCTAACAATAAAATATTTTTATAAAATGTGCCATACGGCCTCACATATGAAATAGTAGAACTGCTCTTAGCAGCACTCACCTGGTCTATTTCAATCCCGTACCCATGACTGAGTCATGGCTGTGGGCGGGACAGGTCCAAGCAAATGCTGCATGAAGTAAATAACCTGTGGACAGGGCCTGATGACTGAATGTGAACAGTCACCAATCGCCAAAATCTAGATAGGTGGAATACATCCCAAATTGGGGTGCATAGCAAGGTGGGGGTCAGCCACCGACCAGGGCTCAGTACATACCGTATATGCCTGAAGTGCCTCCAGCTGGCCATGAGGGAGTACTGCAAGAAATGGACCTAATACTGGAGGCAGGTCACCAGGAGAAGCAGAACGTAATCTCCTGCCACGCTGCTTCCTTTTTACTTAGTGGAAATTAATCTACAGCTCGTGTTTCAAATCCGCAGCATGTTATTTTCTTTTGTGAATGCGCTACATTTTATGTGCAGATTTTCTCCATAGTATTGAACTAGATGCTGAATATCTTCAAGTAAAAATATGCACATGTGGAAATGCAGCAAAAATGCAAGTAATTTAAAGATGACTGTATCAAAAATGTTTTGTCAAAGCCACATACCAGGGAGTATCATAAACTTGTTTTTTATTGTTTTGTAATAAAGTGGGGAACAAAGGAAAGTGTCGGAGTGTTTATTTCAATGAAGAATTTGGCTAGGTTCACACACTGCTTTTTTTTATGCTGCGTTTTTGTGCGTTTTTTGTGGCAAAAAACGCACAAAAACGCACCCGCTGCAAAAAACCCGTTTTTTGCTGCGTTTTTATGCATTTTTTATCAGTGAACAATGCCATTAAAGATTGTTGAAGAAAAAAAAAAAAAAGGTCTGATGTCATTTCCTTCTTCAATATGTTCTTCATTCTCCACTAGTGTATGCAGGAGAGCAGACCGCAGCTGCAGAACTACAAGGCTCAGCATCCTCCATCCAGGACTGTATGCAGGAGTTTTTTGCCCCCCCCCAAAAAAAATTACGTTAGCTTCGCCATATTTTTGTATGCTAGCCAGGTACAGCAGGCAGGTACGGGCTGCCCCCAACCCCCAGCTGCCTATTTGTACCCAGCTGGGAATCAAAAATATAGGGAAGCCCTTTTTTTTAATTATTTCATGAATTTCATGAAATAATTAAAAAAAAAAATGACGTGGGCTTCGCCCAATTTTTGAGTCCAGCCAGGTACAACTAGGCAGCTGTGGATTGGAATCCGCAGTGCAGGGTGCCCATGCTTTCTGGGCACCCCCGCTGCAAATTGCAGTCCACAGCCACCCCAGAAAATGGCGCTTCCATAGAAGCGCCATCTTCTGGCGCTGTATCCAACTCTTCCAGCTGCCCTGGTGACGGGTGGCTCACTGGGTAATAATATGGTTAGGGCTAGCTGTATATTATCAGCTGGCCCTAAGCCCGAAATTCATTTTGTCACGCCAATATTAGGCATAGCCAAAATGAATTTCTAGTAAAGATAAAAAAACACAATACACAGAAAAATATTTTTATTAGAAATAAAACACAACACAATTAGTGACTCCATCTTTATTGAAATAAAGAACCCCCCTCCGCAGTAATTCTGGGTCAAGGGTCCCGCGCCGTCCAATCCGGATCCAATATCATCTGATCGGTTTGCTGGAAGGCATACCGATCAGATGATGTAAGGTTAAAGGACGTGAATCACATCACCCATCAGCTGATTGTATAAAAGCCGTTTATACAATCAGCTGATGCATCAGTGCAAAAAAAAAAAAATACTCACGTATGTGCTGATTACCGGCAGCTCCTGGAGCGAGTGGACAGGAGTCTGATCCCGTCCGATCGCTGCAGGAGCTGCCACAAATCAGCTGATGACGTCTCCTGATGGCAGGATCAGCTGATAGGTGAAACCGGCCGGGCGCCGACATCACCGCGAGACTTACGATCAGCTGATGCGTCAGGTGACCGCATCAGGTGATCCACCGCCAGGTCCTGCAGTCATCGGACTTGCCCGGGGAGACTGCACACAGCCGGAGCGGCGGTACCGGGAGAGGAGCTGGGAGCGGACATGGCACCGGGAGTCTGCAGACAGGTGAGCATGAAATTTTTTTTTCTACTGTTTAATTTTGTTTTCGCAGCTGCTTCCACCTTCCACCCGGCCATGGTGCCGCACAGGAGCTGACATGGCGCCGCACGGAAGATTGAAGCAGCGGTGGCGGTACCGGGAGGATTCACGCTTCTGTGTTTACTGACAGAAGGAATCCTCTTCCTGTACATGTCACTTTACTACCCACCCCTTGCGTTTATAGCTGCGTTTTTAGTCATAGAAACGCACTAAAACGCAGCTATATTTTCAATTTGCGTTTTTCATTGCATCTTTAAACATCTCATTGAACTCAATGGGTGGAAAACGCAGTGAAAAACGCAAAAATAATTGACATGCTGCGTTTTTGTGTGCACCACATAAACGCAGCTAAAAAAAACGCTGCGTGCAGCAAAAATGAAAACATAGACTTTGCTGGGGAAGCAAAGTCATGCAGTTTTCTGAGCAAAAACGCACTGTGTGAACTTACCCTTTGTGTGTATTTTTCTTTTAGAACTGGATTAGTAATGGGGGTGTTTAATAGACGGCTCTCTATTATTAACACCAGGGCTTGATGCCAGCTGACACTACACAGCTGACATCAACCCCATAAACCATTGACCAGAGGCGTATCTAGGGGGGGCTGGCTGGCGTCTTTTCCGGGCGCAGCTGTCAGGGGGGCGCTGTTGAACCGCCTGATACGGCGGTCTGAGTCTCCTCGGTGGCTGTGTGTTATTGCCCCTGTAGTGGGAGCAGGCTGTTCTCTGAGTGCAGCTGTCACGCTGACAGCCGAGACTCAGAGGAAGTGCAGCACGCGGCCCCCACTTCTCAATTGTCCTTGTATCTGTCAGACGCGAGGACAATTGGAGCGGTGAGCGCCGATCTTGACTTCCGGGTCAGAGAGTCAGCTGTAATGTGATCAGGTCAGCTGATTACACTGCTAACCCAGAAGTCAGGGCCGCAGCGCAGAGGCGGCAGAGAACGCTGATAAGCGCTCCAGTGTGGAGCTGAAGACACCACCGGAGAGGAACATTATGGTGTGAGGGGGCGAGGTATCTATGGACACCGAATGGGGAGACAGAGGGTGGGGAGAGGGAACTATCTGTGAACACACTATGGGGCGACAGAAGGTGGGGAGAGGGCAGTACCTATATACACAGTATGAGGGAGAGAGGGTGGGGAAAGGGAACTATCTTTGGAAGCACAATGAGGGGACAGAGGGTGGGGAGGAGGCAATATGGGGGAGAAAGGGTGAGGGGAGGGAACTATCTGTGAACATACTATGGGGGATAGAGGGTGGGGCGAGGGCAGTACCTATGTACACAGTATGGGGGAGAGAGAGTGGGGAAAGGGAACTATCTGTGGACACAGTATGGTGGGAAGAGAGGATGGGGAAGGGGAAGTATCTTTGAACACAGTATGGGGAGAGAGGATGAGGGGTAATGTAAATGTATACAGACATAGTAGAGAGAGAGAGTGAGGGGTGATGTATACAGACAATATAGGGAGAGAAGGTGAGGGGTGATATATACAGACATAGTATAGGGAGAAAGGGTGAGAGGTGATGTATACAGACATAGTAAAGGGAGAGAGGGTGAGGGGTGATGTATAAAGACATAGTATAAAGAGAGGATGAGGGTTGATGTATACAGCCATAGTATAGGGAGAGAGGGTGAGGGGTGATGTATACAGCCATAGTATAGGGAGAGAGGGTGAGGGGTGATGTATACAGATATAGTATATGGTGAGGGGTGATGTATAAAGACATAGTATAGGGAGAGAGGGTGAAGGGTGATATATACAGACACAGTATAGGAAGAGAGGGTGAGGGGTAAGGCCGGTTTCACACATCCGGCATTTTGCCGCTTTGCCGGATTCGTCACACTCCACTACAGTGCAATACAGTACAATGGCATCGCGGCAAGCTCCATGACAGCATGTGACCGGAGCTTGCCGCAATGCCATTGTACTGTATTGCACTGTACTGGAGTGTGACGGATCTGGCAAAGCGGCGAAATGCCAGATGTGTGAAACCGGCCTAATGTATATAGACATAGTATAGGGAGTGAGGGTGAGGGAGGATGTATACAGACATAGTATAGGGAATGGGGGTGAGGGGTGATGTATACAGTCATAGTATAGGGAGCGAGGTTTAGGGGGGAATGTATACAGACATCGTATGTGGAGCGATTGGGGGAATGAGGAGCAAACGGGAAAGAAATTTTGAGGACACAGAATAAAGAGCGACATGGTATGGGGAGTGAGGGGGAAAAGTTTATGGACACACAGGAGGTAGTGAGGAGACAGTAAGGGATGAAAAAAATGTAAGGGGGCATAGAATAGAAACTGGGTAGTGGCGGGGGGCGGTATGGAAAGGGAATAGCTTGTAGGTACAGTATGAGGCCATAGTGAGGAAGGGTGTGTGATGAGAGAGCACAGTATAAAGATTGGGCAGTATAGGGGGACACAGTGTAAGGCCTGCGCCACACATCCGTGCCTCCGGCACGTGTTTGTCATTTTTTACACGTACCGGCGGCACGGAGACACTTTAACCAATGCTACCCTATTGTAGCAGGCACACACACGTAAAACCACACGGAACGTGTGTCCGTGTGCGTTTGTACGTGTGTGCGTTTTTGAAAGCGCTGACATGTCAGTGTTTTCTCCCGCAGCACGGGTGTCACACGGCCCGCACCCGTACCACACGGGTGTAGTGTGGATGCGGTCCCGTGTGACACGCGCCGGAGAAAACACACGTGTCAGTGAAAAAAAAAAGAAACATTAACTCACTTTCTCCAGCCCTCCTGTCTCTGCCGCTGCTGCCTCTTGCTGCCGACCGCCGCTCATTATTCTCATTGAATATTCACTTCACTGCCTGGCAGCAGCAGCAGCGGGGAGACGGGAGGGCTGGAGACCGAGGATCAGCACCACGGACAGTAGCGCGGACATCAGGAAGGACCAGGTGAGTATGATAATTACCGGTTCTACGTGTGCTATCGCGGATAGCACACGTAGAACACACGTGTCCCACACGTACCAGAGACACGTACTTACCTGCACGCAACACGCAGGGAAAATACGTGTCTCTCGGCACGTGCGTGAATTTCACGTGAGTGTGGCAGAGGCCTAAAGGACAGTGTGAAGAGGCTCAGTATGGAAAGGAGAGGGAGGGGCATATATCATAAGGTGGACACTGTGTGGATCATATTTTGTGCAGAGAACACAGTGAGGGGCAATTATTTATTCTGGGGCACAGTGTAGAGCAGATATTTTTTTAAATAGGAGTATTCTAATAATTCTGCTATTTTTAGGGGCATCGAGTCGGGATGTGCTGCAGAAGACTGGAGAAGATGGAAATCTGCAGAGATGAAATGTGAAAAGTCATCATGGCTCAATTCAAGATGAAGAATAGAAAGAAATGACTCAGAGACAACATCATCTATAAGGTACCTGAATGTAATTGTTTATTTGTGATATTGACTATGTCTCATCATTAGGCCTTGGTCCCACGTGCGCATTGCTTCTGATGTGAGTGCAATGGGACCCCCACTGATCAGCTGTTCTTGGTGCGGGTGGCCGGAAATGCTTATTTCTGGATCTGCTCCGTCCTCTGATGGTGTCTGCGGCCGTGTACTGCACATCTGCCTCATTGATTGTAATAGGAGGCTGCTACCACTATCAGAAGACGGAGCAGATCCAGAACTGAGCACTTCCGGTCACCTGCCACCACCGGCACGGCCATCAGAACAGGCGATTGGTTGGGGTGCCAGGTGCCGGACCCCGACCAGTCAGACATTGGTGACCTATCCTAAGGAAAGGCCATCAAAGTTAAAGTAGTGGACAATCTCTTTAATAAAGTCTTATTCCATCTGACAAGTTAAGGGTTACTATGTTTTTATTTATGTTGTTAGGAGCATTAAAGGGGTTGTCCAAGTTTGTCATGAGCCTGCAGTCACTCTATGTGTCACTCTATGTGACTGTAAACTTCTGAATTCTCACATTGCGCACACTTAACGCTGTCAGGATTCTCTGGTGTCGACGGTGAGAGTGGGAGGTTATGAAGCTGCAGATATACGATTTACATAGCTGTGGTCAGGTGCTGAGCAGACATGCATGGCCTCGCTCAATGAAAATGAATTGACTGAGGCTGGACACATCAAATCAGAATGTGGCCAGAAGTATACAACTCTCATACTTGTGCTCACATAGTCGTCAACTCTCGTCACTGACAGCGGAGAATCCTAACAGTGTGCATAGCATACATTGTAAGATTTCAGTTGCCTGAAGTCACGAATAGAGTTACTGCAGACTTTTATCTTAAACTTGGACAACCCCTTTAATTATAAAATTAAGTAGTGTGATATCCTCAGCTCTAACAGCGTATAATATACTCACTGTCAGGATTCAGCTCTGCTTGCTGGGTCCAGCAGTTACCAAATGGCTGCTCCACTCATACGGGATTTTCATACTTGCATGTGACAACTGGCTTTACTTCCTACGTTTCTCATTGAACATTGAGAGAATTATTAAGAGAAGCTAGTCATCACGTGACTGTAAGTGTGCAAATCACATATGAGTGATTGGTCACATGACGACCACCCAAACTGCTTGATAGGGGGGCGCCGAACTGAATTTTTGCCCCGGGTGCTGGAAAGCCTAGATACACCTATCCATTTACCCCGATTGTCACCACACCAGGGTGTAAGGCGGGCTTTGCACACTACGACATCGCAGGTGCGATGTCGGTGGGGTCATGTCGAAAGTGACGCACTTCCTGTGTCGCTCTTGACATCGTAGTGTGTAAATCCTAGATGATACGATTAACGAGCGCAAAATCGTCGTAATCGTATCATCGGTGTAGCGTCAGCGAATTCCATAATTACGCTGACGCGACGGTCCGATGTTGTTCCTCGCTCCTGTGGCAGCACCCATCACTGTGTGTGAAGTCGCAGGAGCGAGGAAGATCTCCTACCTGTGTAACCGCGGCTCCCGTCGGCTATGCGGAAGGAAGGAGGTGGGCGGGATGTTTACATCCCGCTCAGCTCCGCCCCTCCGCTTCTATTGGCCGCCTGCCGTGTGACGTCGCAGTGACGCCGCACGACCCGTCCCCTTAATAAGGAGGCGGTTCGCAGGCCAGAGCGACGTCGCAGGGCAGGTGAGTGCATGTGAAGCTGCCGTAGCGATAATGTTCACTACAGCAACTATCACAATGATATCGCAGCTGCAACGGGGGCGGGGACTATCACACTCGACATCGCAGCATTGGCTTGCGATGTCGCAGCGTGCAAAGTACCCCTAAGTGTAACGACTGAACCGTAACCCTCTCACGCGGATGGATAAACCAGGAGAGACATGCAGTAAAATCAGAAATCTACAGTTGCCAAAACAGGAATGTACTTGTCCTAGACCTGACCTTGATTTGTTGGTCTTACAGCGGATGTTGACATACTAAGATCACGTAATTGCGTCCCCTACTCATCGACAGCAAGGAAGGAGCACCATTTGATATTTGGAGCACAGATTTTCCTAGAATAGTTTGGGACTCCATTTGCAGAGGTCCTAAGTGACAAAACAGTAGAAACCCCCTCAAGTGACCACATTTTGGAAATTACTCCTCTCTGGGAGTTCATTTATGCGTATAATGACAATTTAGTCTTTGGAAAACACCCATAGTGTCAAACACAGAGAATGTTGCAGAACTAACCCCTTCACCCCCGGGCCATTTTCTGTTTTTCATTTTTGTTATTTGCTCCCCTTCTTGCGAGAGACGTAACTTTTTTTTATTTTTCCATCAATCTTGCCATATGAAAGCTTGCTTTTAGCGGGATGAGTTGTACTTTTGAAATAAATCATTATTTTTACCACATAGTGTACTGGAAAACAGGAAAAAAAACTCCAAGTGCGGTGAAATTGCAAAAAACAAAAATGCGTTTGCATGATTGTTTTGGGGTCTTTTATTCACGGTGTTCACTATATGGTAAAACTGATGTGTGGGTGTGATGCCTCAGGTCGGTGCGTGTTCGTAGACACCAAACATGTATAAGTTAACTTCTATCTAAGGGGTTATAAAAAATTCAGACGTTTGTCCAAAAAAGAGTTACGCTTTAAGCGCCATTTTCCGAGACCTGTAGTGTTCT
This sequence comes from Anomaloglossus baeobatrachus, assembly GCF_048569485.1. Taxonomy (NCBI): domain Eukaryota; kingdom Metazoa; phylum Chordata; class Amphibia; order Anura; family Aromobatidae; genus Anomaloglossus; species Anomaloglossus baeobatrachus. The sequence goes on along the minus strand of NC_134360.1, from coordinate 216,875,350 downwards.
CATTTTTCGGGATATGGAGCTCAGTGACGGCTTATTTTTTTGTGCCTTAAGCTGACATTTAATGGTACCATTTTTGTGCAGATGCTACGGTACATTTTAATCACCTGTTATTGCATTTTTCAAAAATTTTGAGGTAACAAAAAAACTAAATTTTGGTGTTTGACACTTTTTTTCTTGTTACACTGTTTTCCGATCAGATTAATTGATTTTATATTTTGATAGATCGGGCATTTCTGAACGTGGCAATACCAAATATGTGTATTTTTTTATCAATGGGGTGAATGGGGGGGGTGATTTAAACTTTTTTTTTTTTTTTTATTTTTTCAAATATTTAAAAACTTTTTTAGTTTTTTTACATTTTGTCTTTACTTTACTAGTCTCCCATAGGGGATTGTAAGGATCCACAGTCTGATCGCCTGTGCATTTCTGTTGATTAGCACTGCACAGCTCTGATCAACAGAAATGATTCTTTCCTGTTACAGACAGCGCGCTGTCAACTCTCACAGGAAATACATCATGACAGCGACAGGAATCATCACATGACCCTGTGCTACTGTTGCGGGCGGGGGCCGCTGCCACTTCTGGGGCCGCTCGGATCCGGGATCGCTGCTGCGGCTCGAGTGGTGACCGGACCCGGGCTCGCACGGTCGTCCGTCTTCACAACCGTTGGAAAGGGATATTCACAGGGGATTGATGTGTCGGTGACTCCACCCGTGGGTTGCAGTGAGGGATGGTGACACCGCCGCTGCCTCGTAATGGGACGCCCGGGGCTGATGGAGCGGGGCAGCAAGATGGGATCCCCTCCACGGGTAGGGGAGGTGTAGTCCCGGGGCCCTTTGGTACACGGGAGTAATGGCTGCTGGAGGTGGCGTTCCGGGTTGGAACGGGGATCAATAGTGTACTCACAGTTCAATAATTACACACAAGTCCAGTGGTAAACCAAGTTGCCAGTGACCGGTCGCCTTTGGTGGGTGTATTCGGGTCCCCGGGTGTAGCAAACAGGGGTCCCTTCCTCCTGCACTCTGTGTTTGTGTCTTCTGTGGGACGACTCCACATGGAACGGGGAAGTCCACTCCCGGTACTGTGTATGTTTGGGAGCTGTGGCCCGTGAAATCTGACCCTTTGGATCTCTGTGGGTTTTGACGAACACCCTATTTCCCGCGTTGGGCTTCTGTTTCGCTCTCTGGGCTTCTGGAGAACAAGGCCTGAAACCTCGTCCTCACCTGGTTAATTAACAAGGGGAATGCAACCTTCCTCGTATTAGGGTCCAGGCACCCCGTCTGTGTATGGCCTCCAGACCGGATTCCCGCTGTCGGTACCGGCGGGCTACAACGCTGCCCCAGTCCACTTAAGGTCTCCCGCGACCAGATCTCCGTCGCCTGTGGCCCTGTTTACTGTCTGCCACCTAGCCAGGTAGTCCAGGGGCCCCTACCCCTGACTCAGCTGCCACGCCACACTCCTCCACTGTCAACTGTCAGAACTGTTCTCTGGTCTGCTCTGTTGTGTTCCTGCTCTGATACCTCAGGACCCCTAGGTGGGCATTCTCATCCGCCTGATCTCGTCTACTGGTGTGTCCCTATTGTCATGAGGGGGTGGCTAGGCTTTAATGGCTGTGTGTTGTACCTGGGTGTGGGTTTTTGGTGGTATCAAGGAGGGTGGACTACTTCTGTGACTACCTGGTTTTGCCAGGGCGTCACACTACCATGGCAACCATCAGCTCCCCGTGATGGCGTCACGGGGCTTCTAATGGTGGCGGGGAATGGCGCGTTCCCCTCTGCAGCCATTTAAATTACATTGCAATATTTTGACATTGCGATTCAAGGGTTTAGCAGGTGCGGGTAGATCGTGGGAGGCACCAGGTACTTAAGGCTCCTCCCCCCTGATAAGAGGGGTCAGAGCAATGCATTAGGATTCTGATCCTAGCTGTGTGTTGGTCCTGTGAGTCTGTCTGTCTGTCTGTTTCTCTGTCTGTCTGCTCTAGTCTCCTGGCCTCCAGCACCAGTCCTGCAAGCCACTGGTACTGCTCTGCTTGCTCTCTCCTGTCTGTTTCCTGGTACCAACCTGTACCCTGCACCTGTGTCCGTACCAGCCTCTATCCTGCACCTTTGTCTGTATCAGCCTGTACCCCGCACATGTGTCCGTACCAGCCTGTATCCTGCACCTGTGTCCATACCAGCCTGTATCCTGATGACCCATGCCGGAAGTTTTTTACCTGCCCCTGCCCATACAGCCATTCCCTATTCAGACTGTGCTTTGTGTCCTGCCCTGTTTGTCCTGCCAGTGCCTGTCCAGCCGTTCTCCATTCAGACTGTGCCTTGTGTCCTGCCCTGTTTGTCCTGCCAGTGGCCGTCCAGCTGTTCCCTATTCAGACTGTGCCTTGTGTCCTGCCCTGTTTGTGTGGCGTCCCTGAGGCTCAGTCGCCACAGGGTATCGCATCTCACTTAAGGTGCATTACTCATCCCGGGTAAGGAAGAGGTTAACCACTGGTGTTTTCACTTTTCACTTATACAACACAGCCAGGAAGTGAGTCAGCAGTTACACAACAGCTTAGCAGCCAGACACTGGAACTGGGCTAGAGGTGGTCACCATGGCATCAGGTTTTTCCCAGCCACTGGTGAGTCATCAGGAGGGTGGGGGCAGCATGAGAGGAGTGAGAGAACACAGAGACTTTTACTTCAGAATAGTCTGGGACACAGAAGAACACGGTCGCTGGGGAGCATGCTTCAGAGATTCCCCAGTTAGAACCGGCCAAACTGGAAGAAACAGGAGACGACCAGTGGAGTTGGAAAGACAAAAGAGCAACATGGTAGCTGGAGGTTGAGCTCAATAGTTCCCTCAGTGGCAGCGCAGTTCAGGGTGCAGAGCCCTAGAGTATAGTACACTTCAAGTTGCATCACCAGAATCAGGTTAGGTGGATTTCACGTCTCTCTGGCCTTCAAAGATCCCGGGGCACAGCAGCATACAGAGTCAGGAGTCAGGACCACGGTCGGGCCTCCGTTTGATTCACGCTGCCTGCAGACGGGACAGGAACTTAATTACCAAATGCAGGGGTCCCCAAGTAGCTTCACACCATGGAGATCTGTGGCGCCCTGGACAAGCCAGGACGTCACAGGTACTACAACAACACACCCCACACCCCGGCTAGGCACACCGAAGTCAAACACAAATCCTTGTTGCCTCCCTCCAGGGGCTGATGTCCACACCAGGAGGTGGGCCAGGTGGTTGGCCCCGCCCACCGAGGAGTTCACAGTCCTGGAGGCGGGAAAAGGAAGGCAGTTGAGGGAGATGAGTTTTGGAGAGGAGTTGAGGAGGAGTGAAGTGAAGTGGTAGTAGAGGAGACTGAAGGCGTCCGGGTGTCTGGCCCGGACGGAACGGCGGGTTTGGCAGACGGTGGTGGCCGTCTGCAGGAGAGGCTGATTGGAGTGAACCGTAAGGACCGGGGACGGGCGGTGGCCCGACGGTACCGGATCGGGGAGCAAAGAGAATCCAGCACCATTCGGCAGGGCTTACGGACCCCAACCAGGCTAGCAGTCGCCGAAAAACTGGTCAAATCCGTTAGCGAAGGGAACCTCCGGGGTTTCCCAGCAGTCAAGACCCGATTGAAGGCAACAGCTCACACCGTAAAGGGAAACACAGTCACCGTCAAGGCTACAGTTCCCAGGGCCAGAGCCTGCGGGCAAAAGTGGCTCCCTCAGCATCCATCCAAGCTGGGGAGCGGGTTACCGGTGGGAAGCCATTGGAACCGTAAACACAACACAGGTGCAGGGAAAGGCAGTCACCATCAACCTACCGGGAGAGCTACCGCAGCCGTCTGTGGGACCCGTCCATCCAGCCGTTTGTTTTACCGGAGACTTTGCATTCATCATTGGCTGAGTGAGTACCACCGTGCCGTGCGGCACAGCGCTGCCCCCGCGACCCTGCACCTCACCAGGCCCCGTAACCCGCCTGCCATCCATCCCTACCCATCACCAGGCCCCGGAACAACCAACCCCCCTACCCACAGAGGGGAGAAACAACATCCAAGCTGCTCCCTGTCATCGCTCCCGCGATCCCCGTCCAGAGCAGCGGTGGTGTCACAACCTCACCACAACCGTGGGTGCCGTCACGGACAATATCCCTAAACCAAACCACCCCCTTTCACTCACGGGCGAGGAGCGCCACTCGAGTCCCCGGGATCCGGCCCACCGCTCGAGCCACCACCGAGCAGCAGCAGCAGCCGGACCCGAGCAGTGGGTGAGCGCAGCATCCCCTCCTCCGCCCGCGACAGATCCACACTACAAGTGCACGGAAGGAAGGTCTCACACTCCACAACACCGGTGCTGGCCTCTGAAACATCCAGCACCCGCAGCGGCGGCTAATTCTTGGCCGCATACCACAGGTGGCGTCATGAGACAAACTCACACACTACTACTCCCACCATCCTCCTTCCCTTCATCTCTCTTTCATGGACACCTCGGGGTCACGAAACTGGGCAGGGCCACCCGTGACATCCCCAGACCCAACATCACCAAGCCCGGAGTCAAGTAATGGTGCTCCATTTTTCCTTCCAGAGCCTGTCTAGCTGTTCTCCGTTCAGACTATGGCTCATGTCCTGCCCTGTTTGTCCTGCCCTGTTTGTTCTGCCAGTGTCCATCCTGCCTGTTACCTGACCCCGGTCCTAATGTCTCTCTGCTCCTCTCATCTGCCACAGTCCCAGTTACTGCCCTGGGAGTGGCACCTGGCGTTCCGCCTCATGGCAGGTGCTTAGTCAAGCTCCTCCCACTAAAGGGTAACCCTGGGTCCAGTGAGTCCACTTTTGCTCGCCGCCTTACCACCTCATGATACTGTCAGGTTTACAATGACAGAAGCCTCTGTGTCTTGCTCCTGGCATGATCCCAGGCGCTTTCTGTGTAGCTTGATGAACCGTAGGTGACATTGGATGACCTCGGGTCACCATGGCAAAGATCAGACCCTCGTGATCACATTGCGGGGGCACCGATCAGAGGGAGAGGGAGCGCGATCCATCTCCCAATACCTCAAATGCTGCAATCGATATCTATCTCCACAGTCAGAGGGTTAAACAGCCTGGGACTATGCGGAGACCATGTCTGACTGTGAGAGCTGGAGCTCAGCTGTCAGGTAAGCCGAGCTCCCGGCAGCGATGGCGGGGCACAGGGTCACACTGATGTCACACGGATAACATCAGTGTGTGGTTCATGTGACACCCGTCCTGCCGGAGAAAAACAGACAAGTCACTATGTGGAGCACACAGATACATGTCCGTGTGAAAATACGAAGGTGTGCGCAGACCCATTGAGTTTAATGGGTCTACGTGTGCCCGTGTCTCCGGTACGTGTGAAAATGGACGTCATACGTACCAGAAACACGGATGTGTGAAAGAGGCCTTATTAAACAATTGGTCCGAGTGGTTAGGCTGGAGTAACACCAGAGTATTACAAATCAGTCCCAATCTCATCCAGGACAGTAGGACGATTTTTTTTCTCACTTGTTATCTGTGTGCTGCCTGTGGTCCGTGTGTGACCCGTGTGTGGTCTGTGTGCTGTTTGTGTGTGGTCTGTATGCTGTCTGCTGTCCATGTGCGGTCTGTGTGCTGTTCGTGTGTCGTCCGTGTGCTGTCTGCACTCCATGTGCTGTCTGCACTGTATGTGCTACTCGTGTGTGCTCCATGTGTTGTCTGCAGTCTGTGTGGTGTCTGCGGTCAGTGTGCGGTCTGTGTGCTGTTCGTGTATGGTTCGTGTGCTGTCTGCGCTCCGTGTGCTGCTCGTGTGCGATCCATGTGCTGTGTGTGCTCCGTGTGCTCTGTGTGCTCCGTGTGCTGTCTAGAGTAAGGTAATCTTCTCTGATGAGTCTAATTTTCAGCTTTGCCCAACCACGGAGACCTGGAGAGGAGTACAAGCTGCAGTGTCTTGCTCCCACTATGAAATTTGGTGGAGAATCGGAGTTAATCTGGGGATGCTTCAGCAAGGCTGGAATAGGGCAGGTTAATCTTTGCAATGGACGTATGAATCAAGCCGCATACAAGGTTATCCTGGAAAAACGGTGGCTTCCTTCTGCTCAGACAATGTTCCCCAACTCTGAGGACTGTTTTTTTCCAGCAGAACAATGCGCCATGCCACTCAGCTAGGTCAATCAATGTGTGGATGAAGGACCACCATATCAAAACCCTGTCATGGCCAGCCCAATCTCCAGACCTGAACCCCATTGAAAACCTCTGGAATGTAATCAAGAGGAAGATGGATAGTCACAAGCCATCAAACAAAGAAGAACTGCTTACATTTTTGCACTAGGAGTGGCATAAGGTCACCCAAAAGCAGTGTGACAGACAGGAAAGCAGCCAAGCCGCATGAAAGCTGGGATTAATAATCATGGTTATTCCATAAAATATTGATTTCTGAACTCTTCCTGAGATAAAACATTATTAGTATTGTTGTTTCTAAATGATTATGAACTTGTTTTCTTTGCATTATTTGAGGGCTGAAAGCAATGCATTGTTTTGTTATTCTGACCATTTCTCATTTTCAGAAAATAAATTCAAAATTTATTGCTTGGAAATTCGGAGACGTTGTCAGTAGTTTATAGAATAAAAGCACAATTTACATTTCACTCAAAAATATAAAGGGAAAAATCAGAAAACCTGAGAATTATGCAGTGGTCTCTCTCTCTCTCTCTCTCTCTCTCTCTCTCTCTCTCTCTCTATATATATATACATATATATATACACACTACAGCTCAAAAGTTTAGGGTCAATTTTTGCCAGAGCTGTATATATACAGTACATGATATAGAGGGGCACTTTGTGGTGTATACATGTACCCGTATACTTGCATTATTTGTCCTTATATTCCAGCACTTGTTAAATAGGGACCACACCTATTGCATATATAAACCACTGAAAAATCTCGGGATGGTGCATTTCCTTAATATCATCTTTATTAGACACAACATTAAAATGTATTTTTTACATACATATGTGAAAACAAAAAGGGTCACTGTGTACTCACACTGGACCGATCATTATACCAAAAGTTGAGGTCCTCAACTTTTGGTATAATGGTCGGTCCAGTGTGAGTACACAGTGTACCTTTTTGTTTTCACATATTTTTTTTAAAAAGAAATTTTAATATTGTGTCTAATAAAGATGATATTAAGGAAATGCACCATCCTGAGATTTTTCAATGGTTTATCTATACATACTAGCTGTAGTACCCGGGCGTTGCCTGGGATAGTAACTGTCTCTCTCCCAGTCTCTGTCTCTGTGTCTGTCTGTCTATCTCTGTGTCTGTCTGTCTGTCTCTCTCTTTCCCCGTCTGTCTCTTTCCCCGTCTGTCTCTTTCCCCGTCTGTCTCTTTCCCCGTCTGTCTCTTTCCCCGTCTGTCTCTTTCCCAGTCTGTCTCTTTCCCCATCTGTCTCTTTCCCCGTCTGTCTCTTTCCCCCTCTGTCTCTTTCCCCCTTTGTCTCTTTCCTGGTCTGTCTCTTTCCTGCTCTGTCTCTTATCCCGCCTGTCTCTTTCCCCGCCTGTTTCTTTCCCCGTTTGTCTCTTTTCCAGGTCTGTCTCTTTCCCCATCTGTCTCCCCGTCTCTTTTCCTGTCTTTCCCTGTCTGTCTTTGTCCATCTCTTTGTCTGTGTCTTTTCCTGTTTCTCTCTATTTCTCTGTCTCTTTCCCTGTCTGTCTCTATCAAGATCTGTCTCTTTCCCCATCTACAGTTAGGTCCAGAAATATTTGGACAGTGACACAAGTTTTGTTATTTTAGCTGTTTACAAAAACATGTTCAGAAATACAATTATATATATAATATGGGCTGAAAGTGCACACTCCCAGCTGCAATATGAGAGTTTTCACATCCAAATCGGAGAAAGGGTTTAGGAATCATAGCTCTGTAATGCATAGCCTCCTCTATTTCAAGGGACCAAAAGTAATTGGACAAGGGACTCTAAGGGCTGCAATTAACTCTGAAGGCGTCTCCCTCGTTAACCTGTAATCAATGAAGTAGTTAAAAGGTCTGGGGTTGATTACAAGTGTGTGGTTTTGCATTTGGAAGCTGTTGCTGTGACCAGACAACATGCGGTCTAAGGAACTCTCAATTGAGGTGAAGCCGAACATCCTGAGGCTGAAAAAAAAGAAAAAATCCATCAGAGAGATAGCAGACATGCTTGGAGTAGCAAAATCAACAGTCGGGTACATTCTGAGAAAAAAGGAATTGACTGGTGAGCTTGGGAACTCAAAAAGGCCTGGGCGTCCACGGATGACAACAGTGGTGGATGATCGCCGCATACTTTCTTTGGTGAAGAAGAACCCGTTCACAACATCAACTGAAGTCCAGAACACTCTCAGTGAAGTAGGTGTATCTGTCTCTAAGTCAACAGTAAAGAGAAGACTCCATGAAAGTAAATACAAAGGGTTCACATCTAGATGCAAACCATTCATCAATTCCAAAAATAGACAGGCCAGAGTTAAATTTGCTGAAAAACACCTCATGAAGCCAGCTCAGTTCTGGAAAAGTATTCTATGGACAGATGACACAAAGATCAACCTGTACCAGAATGATGGGAAGAAAAAAGTTTGGAGAAGAAAGGGAACGGCACATGATCCAAGGCACACCACATCCTCTGTAAAACATGGTGGAGGCAACGTGATGGCATGGGCATGCATGGCTTTCAATGGCACTGGGTCACTTGTGTTTATTGATGACATAACAGCAGACAAGAGTAGCCGGATGAATTCTGAAGTGTACCGGGATATACTTTCAGCCCAGATTCAGCCAAATGCCGCAAAGTTGATCGGACGGCGCTTCATAGTACAGATGGACAATGACCCCAAGCATACAGCCAAAGCTACCCAGGAGTTCATGAGTGCAAAAAAGTGGAACATTCTGCAATGGCCAAGTCAATCACCAGATCTTAACCCAATTGAGCATGCATTTCACTTGCTCAAATCCAGACTTAAGACGGAAAGACCCAAAAACAAGCAAGACCTGAAGGCTGCGGCTGTAAAGGCCTGGCAAAGCATTAAGAAGGAGGAAACCCAGCGTTTGGTGATGTCCATGGGTTCCAGACTTAAGGCAGTGATTGCCTCCAAAGGATTCACAACAAAATATTGAAAATAAAAATATTTTGTTTGGGTTTGGTTTATTTGTCCAATTACTTTTGACCTCCTAAAATGTGGAGTGTTTGTAAAGAAATGTGTACAATTCCTACAATTTCTATAAGATATTTTTGTTCAAACCTTCAAATTAAACGTTACAATCTTGAATTCTGTTGTAGAAGTTTCATTTCAAATCCAATGTGGTGGCATGCAGAGCCCAACTCGCGAAAATTGTGTCACTGTCCAAATATTTCTGGACCTAACTGTATCTTTGTCTGTCTCTCTGGCTATGTCCTCTTTCCCTGTCTGCCTGTCTCTGTCCCTGTCTGCCTGTCTGTCTGTCTCTTTCCAGGTCTGTCTCTTCCAGGTCTGTCACTGTCTGTCTCTTTCACCGTTTGTCTGTCTGTCTCTATCTCTCTGTCTCTTTCCCTGTCTGTCTCTTTCCCTGTCTGTCTCTCTCTCTGTCTGTGTCTCTGTCTCTGTCTGTCTGTCTCTGTCTCTGTCTGTCTCTCTCTGTCTCTGTCTGTCTGTCTCTCTCTGTCTCTGTCTGTCTCTCTCTATCTGTCTTCTCACCGACATATTATCTCACACATAAGCTTTTTATACTAACAATGTATTTTGTTCCTATAGCAACCAATCACAGCTGCTATTAAAACAAGTAGTTCCAGGCTCCATTTACTTTAACCCCTTAACGACCTTGGACGTACTGAGTACGTCATGGTGACATGGTGCTAAAGGACCCATGACGTACTCAGTACGTCCTGGCGAAATCGCGGTCCCGGAGCCCCGGGGAGTGAAATTTATTTACTTAAACGGTGGATTCGGGAAGGAGGGGACCTCTGCCTGACGTCAGGAGGGGTGGTGCCTCCTCCCCGAACCTACAGAGGCTGTGATTGGCTGACGAACGCCGCTCAGCCAATTACAGCCACTGTAATGTTCCAGCCATTGAAAATGGCTGGAACATTGAAATCCAGCCCTGATCAGTGCTGCTGTAGCACTGGCCATTGGCTGGAGCTGGGTGATCGATGCTTCACCCGCCCCCAGCTCTGATTGGAGAGACCGGTCTTGTGACCGCTCTCTCCAATCAATGTGGATCTGCGGCCTGTGACCGTCCCTGGAAGCCGAGGAGAGCGGTAAGTTGTTGTCCCCGCCGCCCGCCCCTGTCCCCGATCGCCCCGCCGCCCGCCCCTGTCCCCGCCGCTGCTCCCGCTTCACCGCCGCTGTCTCCGATCGCCCCGCCGCTGCTCCCGCTTCACCGCCGCTGTCTCCGATCGCCCCGCCGCTGCTCCCGCTTCACCGCTGTCCCCGCCGCTGTCTCCGATCGCCCCGCCGCTGCTGCCGCTTCACCGCTGTCCCCGCCGCCATGCTCCCGATGCACCGCTGTCTCCGCCGCCATGCTCCCGCTCCACCGCCGTCCCCGCCGCCATGCTCCCGCTGCACCGCTGTCTCCGCCGCCGCTCCCGATCCGCCGCCATGCTCCCGCTGCACCGCTGTCTCCGCCGCCGCTCCCGATCCACCGCCGTCCCCGACGCCATGCTCCCGCTGCACCGCCGTCCCCGCCGCCATGCTCCCGCTGCACCGCCGTCCCCGCCGCCATGCTCCCGCTGCACCGCTGTCTCCGCCGCCGCTCCCGATCCACCGCCGTCCCCGCCGCCATGCTCCCGCTGCACCGCTGTCTCCGCCGCCGCTCCCGATCCACCGACGTCCCCGCCGCCATGCTCCCGCTGCACCGCTGTCTCCGCCGCCGCTCCCGATCCACCGACGTCCCCGCCGCCATGCTCCCGCTGCACCGCTGTCTCCGCCGCCGCTCCCGATCCACCGCCGTCCCCGCCGCCATGCTCCCGCTGCACCGCTGTCTCCGCCGCCGCTCCCGATCCACCGCCGTCCCCGCCGCCATGCTCCCGATCCACCGCCGCCATGCTCCCGATCCACCGCTGTCCCCGCCGCCGCTCCCGATCCACCGCCGTCCCCGCCGCCGCTCCCGATCCACCGCCGTCCCCGCCGCCATGCTCCCGCTGCACCGCTGTCTCCGCCGCCGCTCCCGATCCACCGCCGTCCCCGCCGCCATGCTCCCGATCCACCGCCGCCATGCTCCCGATCCACCGCCGTCCCCGCCGCCGCTCCCGATCCACCGCCGTCCCCGCCGCCGCTCCCGATCCACCGCCGTCCCCGCCGCCATGCTCGCCACTGTCCCCGCCGCCGTCGCACCCACCTTTTTCAGCCGCTGCTGCCCCCGATCGGCGGCGGCCGCCGCCTCCTTCATCGGCTGCCCCTTCTCCATCGCCACACCACCTATCCCTCCATGTGCTGCAAGCCACCCTCCCCCCACGTGGGGGGAGGGTGGCTGGCTTGCAGCACATGTGGGGGGAGGGTGGCTGGCTTGCAGCACATGTGGGGGGAGGGAGGGGGGCTTGCAGCACATGTGGGGGGAGGGAGGGGGGCTTGCAGCACATGTGGGGGGAGGGAGGGGGGCTTGCAGCACATGTAGGGGGAGGGAGGGGGGCTTGCAGCACATGTAGGGGGAGGGAGGGGGGCTTGCAGCACATGTAGGGGGAGGGAGGGGGGCTTGCAGCACATGTGGGGGGAGGGTGGCTGGCTTGCAGCACATGTGGGGGGAGGGTGGCTGGCTTGCAGCACATGTGGGGGGAGGGAGGGGGGCTTGCAGCACATGTAGGGGGAGGGAGGGGGGCTTGCAGCACATGTAGGGGGAGGGAGGGGGGCTTGCAGCACATGTGGGGGGAGGGTGGCTGGCTTGCAGCACATGTGGGGGGAGGGTGGCTGGCTTGCAGCACATGTGCTGCAAGCCACCCTCCCCCTACATGTGCTGCAAGCCAGCCACCCTCCCCCTACATGTGCTGCAAGCCCCCCTCCCTCCCCCTACATGTGCTGCAAGCCCCCCTCCCTCCCCCTACATGTGCTGCAAGCCCCCCTCCCTCCCCCTACATGTGCTGCAAGCCCCCCTCCCTTCCCCTACATGTGCCATCTCTCTCTCCCATCAGACTCTGCCCCCCTCCCCGATCTGCTGCCTGCTCTCTCCCATTTTCCATCTACTGCCCCCTCTCACCCTCCTCGATCTGTTGCCTCCTTCATCTGCTGCCTCTTCTGTCTGCTGCCTCTTCTGTCTGCTGTGATCCTGCTGCCTAGATCCATCCTGTAAGGTAGGTATCCCCATCTCACCCCCCCCCCATCCTCTGCCGCTCCTCCATCCGCTGCGCCATTTCCCATCCATCCGCTGCGCCATTTCCCATCATCCATCCGCTGCGCCCTTTCCCATCCTCTGCCGCTCCTCCATCCGCTGCGCCCTTTCTCATCTGCCGCCCCGCCCTCTCGCATCGCATTATCCAGCGCAGTTGCTCGCTTCCAGACTGCAGTGGATGATGCGATGCGAGACTCGTGCATTGCTCTCACGTTTGGCACTGGTCTTGGCAGGCGCTCATTTTTTTTTTTTTTTTCTACTGATGTCTGTATTTTTTATTTCGCCAAACTAATTTTTTTTGTATGGGGGGGGGTTTAGTTTCCAAAATGGGATCACATGTGGGGGAGCTCCATTGTTTAGGCACCTCAGGGGGTCTCCAAATGAAACATGGCGTCTGCTAATAATTCCAATCAATTTTACTGTGAAATGGCGCTCCTTCTCTTCTGAGCCCCGCCGTACGCCCAAACAATTGATTTCCACCACATATGAGGTATCGTCGTACTCAGGAGAAATTGCACAATACATTTTATGGTGCATTTTTTCCTGATACCCTTGTGGAAAAAAAGCTACCTGTTTGAAAAAACAATTTTGTGGTAAAAAAAATAAAATATTTTCACGGCTCAACATTACAAACGTTTGTGAAGCCTCCAGGGGTTCAAAGTGCTCCCTAAACAGCTAGATAAATTCCATGAGGGGTCTAGTTTCCAAAATGGGGTCAATTGTGGGGGAGCTCCATTGTTTAGGCACTTCAGGGGGTCTCCAAACGCAACATAGCGTCCGCTAATAATTCCAACCAATTTTGCTGTGAAATGGCGCTCCTTGCCTTCCGAGTCCTGCCGTGCGCCCAAACATTTGATTTCCACCACATATGGGGTATCTGCGTACTCAGGAGAAAATGCACAATACATTTTATGGTGCATTTTTTCCTGATACCCTTGTGATAAAAAAAGCTACCTGGTTGAAGCAACAGTTTTGTGGTAAAAAAAACATTTTTTCTTTTCACGGCTCAACGTTATAAACTTCTGTGAAGCCCCCAGGGGTTCAAAGTGCACATAAAACATCTAGAAAAAATATTTGAGGGCTCTAGTTTCCAAAATGGGGTAACTTATGGGGGAGCTCCATTGTTTAGGCACCTCGGGGAGTCTTCAAACCCGACATGGCGTCCGCTAATGAGTGCAGCTAATTTTGCACTCAAAAATTCAAATGGCGCTCCTTGCCTTCCGAGTCCTGCCGTGTGCCCAAACATTTGATTTCCACCACATATGGGGTATCTGCGTACTCAGGAGAAAATGCACAATACATTTTATGGTGCATTTTTTCCTGATACCCTTGTGATAAAAAAAGCTACCTGGTTGAAGCAACAGTTTTGTGGTAAAAAAAAATTTTTTTCTTTTCACGGCTCAACGTTATAAATTTCTGTGAAGCCACCAGGGGTTCAAAGTGCACATCAAACATCTAGAAAAAATATTTGAGGGCTCTAGTTTCCAAAATGGGGTCACTTATGGGGGAGCTCCATTGTTTAGGCACCTCGGGGAGTCTTCAAACCCGACATGGCGTCCGCTAATGAGTGCAGCTAATTTTGCACTCAAAAATTCAAATGGCGCTCCTTGCCTTCCGAATCCTGCTGTGTGCCCAAACATTTGATTTCCACCACATATGGGGTATCTGCGTACTCAGGAGAAAATGCACGATACATTTTATGATGCATTTTTCCTGATACCCTTGTGAAAATACTAATTTTTATGGCTAAAGTAACATTTTTGTGTTAAAAAAGTAAAATTTTCATTTTTTTGTCTACATTGCTTTGGTTGCTGTGAAGCTCCTAAAGGGTTAATAAACTTCTTGGATGTGGTTTTGAGCAGAGTGAGGGGTGCAGATTTTAGAATTGGGTCACTTTTGGGTATTTTCTGTCGCCTAGGTTTCTCAAATCACTCCAAATGTGATGTGGTACCTAAAAAATTTTTTTTTGTAAATGTTGTTGGAAAAATGAGAAATTGGTGATGAACTTTGAACCCTTCTAACTTCCTAACGGAATTTTTTTTTTTTTCAAAAATTGCGCTGGTGTAAAGTAGACATGTGGGAAATGTTATTTAGTAACTATTTTGTGTGACATATCTCTCAGATTTATGGGCATAAAATTTCAAATTTTGAAAATTGCAAAATTTTCAAAATTTTCGCCAAATTTCCGAAATTTTCACAAATAAACGCAAAACATATCGGCCTAAATTTACCACTGACATGAAGTACAATATGTCACGAAAAAACAATCTCAGAATCGCCAGGATCCGTTGAAGTGTTCCAGAGTTATAACCTGTCAAAGTGACACTGGTCAAAATTGCAAAAAATGGCCGGGTCTTTAAGGTGAAAACAGGCTGGGGGCTGAAGGGGTTAATGGAGGCATGTTTTTTGGAGAGTAACTGTAAAGTGCGGGGTTAAATTTTCATGTCAAAACATAGTCTACGATGTTACCTGGGTCATATGAGGTGTCTGTGCAAAATTTTGTGATTGTAAATGCGACTGTGTGGATTCCTTTACATACATACACACACACACACACACACACACACACACACACACACACACACACTGAGCTTTATATATTAAATATACTGTATATACAGGATATAGAGGGGCACTGGGCAGTGTATACATGTATGCATAATACAGGATATGGAGGGGCATTGTGCGGTGAATGCATTTTATACAGGATATAGAGAGGAGTCACGTGGTGTCGTTGTAGTGACTGATATTACAGTTAGTGGGCGGGATTAACTGGCTTGAGTGACAGGCTTTTCTGCCAATAACCTCTCTGTCTTGTTCCTCTGTTGTGAGGCTCCGCTCAGGCCCCGCCCCTGTCGCAGTCTGACAGGCGGTGGATGTAGTTCCGGCAGGCGCACGGCGGAGTGATCTCAGCTCAGTTCCATGGAGGCCACCGGAGACGTATCGTACTCCCGACATCTACCATGAAGAGCTCTCGGGGCGGCGGAGAGAAGCCCCGGCCGGGGCCCTGCCCCGAGGAGGACAGCCGGGCAGCTGCGACACTGCGGAGGAGGACGGCGGCGGCCGCCGAGGAGAGTGCGGCCAGGAGAGAGCAGGTAGACCGCAAGGTGAACCCCAACCCTGCCATTAGCAACCGCACCTCCCAGCGTGCACTGCGGGTGAGCCCCGAGCCATGTACCCCCGGACTTAGGGCCCGATATCTTCAGCCCCCCCATTATTCCTGAGTCGTGTACCCCCGGACTGAGGGCCCGATATCTGCAGCCCCCCCCCATTATTCCTGAGTCATGTACCCCCGGACTGAGGGCCCGAAATCTGCAGCCCCCCATTATTCCTGAGTCATGTACCCCTGGACTGAGGGTCCGATATCTGCAGCCCCCCATTATTCCTGAGTCGTGTACCCCTGGACTGAGGGCCCGATATCTGCAGCCCCCCCCCCCATTATTCCTGAGTCATGTACCCCCGGACTGAGGGCCCGATATCTGCAGCCCCCCCATTATTCCTGAGTCATGTACCCCTGGACTGAGGGTCCGATATCTGCAGCCCCCATTATTCCTGAGTCATGTACCCCTGGACTGAGGGTCCGATATCTGCAGCCCCCCATTATTCCTGAGTCGTGTACCCCTGGACTGAGGGCCCGATATCTGCAGCCCCCCCCCCATTATTCCTGAGTCATGTACCCCCGGACTGAGGGCCCGATATCTGCAGCCCCCCATTATTCCTGAGTCATGTACCCCTGGACTGAGGGTCCGATATCTGCAGCCCCCCATTATTCCTAAGTCGTGTACCCCTGGACTGAGGGCCTGATATCTGCAGCCCCCCCCCCCATTATTCCTGAGTCGTGTACCCCCGGACTGAGGGCCCGATATCTGCAGCCCCCCATTATTCCTGAGTCGTGTACCCCCAGACTGAGGGCCCGATATCTGCAGCCCCCCATTAGTCCTGAGTCATGTACCCCTGGACTGAGGGCTCGATATCTGAAGCCCCCCCATTATTCCTGAGCTGTGTATACCTGGACTGAGAACCCGATATCTGCAGCCCCACCCCCCCCATTATTCCTGAGTCGTGTACCCCCGGACTGAGGGCCCGATATCTGCAGCCCCCCCCCCCCATTATTCCTGAACCGTGTACCCCCGGACTGAGGGCTCGAAATCTGCAGGTCCCCATTATTTCTGAACTGTGTACCCCCGGACTGAGGCTCCGATATTTGCAGGCCCCCATTATTCCTGAGCTGACATTATGGGCAGCTGACACTACTCCCCTCTCCTCCTTCTCTCTGGCGGTGGGATCCCCACTGCTCCTCCCCTCTTTTCTCTGGCGGTGAGATGCTCCTCCATCCCTCCCCGCCCCTCCCCTCTTCTTCTCTCTGGTGGCGGAATACCCCCCCTGCTCATCCCCTCTAATTTTCTCTGGCGGCGGGATCTCCTGTTCCCCTCCCCCTCTACAGTCCGGGAAGCTGAGGTGCGCAGAGCTGTTATTTGCTGTGTGATATTGGGGCTGTTGTGTGGCGGGAGATGTCTTCATTCAGTGATTACATGCAGTAATCACGCCCTGTGGCCACGTGTGGCGGGCCAGGAATAGATGGCTTGTGGCGAGTTCTGCCAGTCGGGTGTGGGCTGTTGGGGGATTACGACATGAAAGCAGCCGCTCTGCAGTGATCACACTCAGCCGCCATCCTCTCCTCCATAGGATTAGCCTGCGGGAGCGCTGTGCGTGGTGCGGCCCACAGCCGGTAATGTTTATGGGCCTGGCTATTATTCTGCCCCTCAGGGCAATATATCTGTTACTATCTGAGCGGTGGTGGACAGAGGCTGTAAGATTGTCTGGCTGCTCCATGCTGTGGTCAGTGTATTGTCCTAGGTTCTGTCATCAGGCAGTCAGGGGCGTAACCCCTCCCCATCCCCCCCCCATGCAGGCAGTTGGTGCCTTTCCTCCCGCCCTCCCTCCATGCAGGCGTTTGGTGCGCCAGGGTCAAGGCCACCCCCCCCTCCCCCTCTCCACGCAGGCGGTCGGTGCGTCGGGGTCAGGGCCTCCTCACCACCCTCCTCGCAGGCGGTCAGTGCGTCGGGGTCAGGGCCTCCTCCCCACCCTCCACGCAGGCGGTCGGGGTCAGGGCCTCCTCCCCACCCTCCACGCAGGCGGTCTGTGCGCCGGGGTCAGGGTGTCTGCCTCCCCAGGCATGCAGGCTCCCTACCTGAGGTCCAGATTTGCCAGATGTGCCATCATACATCTAGCGCTGCCTATCAGACATGTGGCGGCCGTGTGCTCCCCTCGGTGGTGCACTAAGTGTCTTGTGTTTTGTCTTTCAGGACCTTGTTCCTCCGCCGGCTCCTCTGCTCTTCAGAAAGCTGAGTAACCCCGATCTCTTCGCCTCCACGTGCAAAGTGAAACTGCATCGGCAGCTGAGCCAGGACGACTGCAAACTGAGGCGTGGAAGCCTGAGCACCTCGCTGGCAGGTAGGAGCTCTGCATCGGGTACCCTGTGACGGCCCCGCTGTCTGCAGTGCCCCGCCTGTACTGATGACATTTACATCCCAACCCCCCGGAGTTATTCTAATTGCAGCGTTTTGCCCCTTGTCTGCACCGTCCGGAATGATCAGGGCATGTTGTGGCCTCTGGACAGTTCCTCCACTGACAGTGAGCATAGGTCTTGGAGCGGATCCTTACGGTCTCTCAGCCGCCAGTATTTGCAGACAGTGTGCGCTCTTCTGCAGCCATGGTTACTTAACCAGAAGTCTTTACATACAGGGTATCGGGAAGGAGCGGGTGCACATTGGCTGGCAGTCACCGTACCAACCATCAGTGATCTGTTCCTTCTGCGCCAGCGTTTAGCTGAAGTTGCCCGGTGTAAGCGCCAGCACACGACCACCGAGCACCCGGCTGGCATGTCCTAGTCACACTGATTAGGGGCCAGAGACCCCCACATGCTCCTGTCTTATTAGCAGACATGACGGCTCTTCACTCCCCACCGCTGAGATTAGTGGGGGCTGGTGCACATGAGCTGCGAGTAACGCT